>NC_091123.1:124724626-124999626 GCF_040183065.1 Periplaneta americana
ATCGAAGACATTCCAAAAAAGAAAGAAAGAAAAAAAAAAGAAACAATGTACACTATAATGTACATCAGGCCTGAAGGGGTTAAGACCCATGTTAATCTCAGAAAAAGCTATACCTTTGTAAGGACTGCCTTTAAGGTAATTAGTTTTTTTAAGAAAATATATTCTGTGTGTTCATATTGAATATCTATAAAGACTTGGAAATATCAATATTACATTAACAAAGATTGTATCACACAAAACGTGGAAGGATAATCTATTATGTTGGCTTCAGCTGTTAATGCTAGCCAACATATGGAACTCAAACAATCCTTTCAGGTCTACACTAATACGACTCTGATGATGAAAGCCGATTTGAAATGTCCGATACATTTTCTTTCAACACATTGTTGAAACCCCCAAATCTTATTGAAATTAATGAAATACCGGTATTTAATACTTAAAACAGAACCGCTATAATGATGGGTGCAGGGATCTGATGACTTGCTACAAGTCTTGTGCGGGGCTTGTTCTTGCTAACGGCATGCTTTTCTTTTGTTTTAGGTAAGTCTGCGTGGGGAGTTTCAAGTGAGCGGTACCGTAATGTACTCAGTACTGTGACAATTCCAACTTTATCGAGAAGGTAAGAAATGATTACTATCTGTGATTGAAGGAGTGACAGAGGTGTGCAAAATGATTATTTTTGTGAGACAACATGAGGTTAGTGTCTCTTGTTGCTATGCCTAGAAGAGGTTCCCCTGGCAGTAAGGCAATGCATTTCTTTTCAACAAAAATGCTGTCCAGTACATTCCACACGCTTCCTTCTTGAGTCATTGCACATCTTTCCACACCGGTGAATTGCCAGTGGCTGGTCTGTTAGTTGGCCGTCATGATCACCACACCTCACCAGCCTGGATTTTTCCTGTGGGGTCAATTGGGTGAATTACAGCAAGACACACCGGTGAATTACGAGGAACAACTGAGAAACAGGACTGTGATCCAGAAGGCGAAATTGTGTGATATATAAGGTGATAAAGGGCATCCTTGTCGTACTCTTCTCCCTATTAAACTTCCTTCTGACATTTCTTCTCCTACCCTGACTTTGACTCGTTATTTCATATAAAGGTTACTGAACAGCCTACTCTCTTTCCAATCCATACCAATTTCCTTTAGGATCCCTATCACTTTATTCCAATTCACTCTATTAAACACATTTTCTAGGTCCATAAATACTATATCCACTTCTATATTCAGAACCCATTCCCACCATTGACATACTTCGTCGGCAGATACAAGGTGGCTACCAACGAATCCGCGTTCACTACATCGTATCGCACTTCTCGTACGAATCGCACGCAACGGATATTTTAAGTGTAGTGCGTTCACTGTAATGGCTCCACCTCATCGCCTCATCGGATTCCCCTATCAGCTGTTTGAAACATGACGTCGTACGATATTGACATTGCTGAAAACAGAGGAGGTGAGGTTAGGTCTATTAATCATGAGTGTTAGCGAATAAGTATTTGTAATTGCTTCATGCGTCTTAATTGAAGAGGAAGAAACGAAATAAATATTGGTTACATAATATATATGTAAGAAATTACTTGATTACTGTAATGGGAACGCCTCAAATTATATAATTCTTCGCAATTTTCTACAAGCGAAATAAGTTTTCCGTCTGCCATTTTGGCGCGACACTGAACATGGCACAACATAATAGTAACAGTTGACCAATTAAAATTGATTTTTTAAAGAAGGCCATGATCGCACGCATCCGAAAAGTTGCTCATCCGAGAAGCGCGGACGGATTTGCCGAGAGCCGATGCGTGCGATACGATGTAGTGAACGCGGTTACATAACAATTACAGCAAAGATTGTCTTTTTCCGATCCGTGCGATTCGTCCGATGAGTGCGATACGATATAGTGAACGCTTACCTTTACTCGACCGATGCGAGTGGAGCCGCGGGCGTAATGTGAACTATCGCGATAACGCAATACGAACGCAGAAGCAGTACAAGTGGCGCTCCGGGCTGCAGGACTCCACTGGCCTCGGTCGAGTAATACGTTTCAAGGAGTGCGGGATTTTACAAGAAGACGACTGCATGCTTGCATTCAAGCCGCAAGATGTCATTTTGAGCATTTTCTGTAAGAGTAAGCATCTCTACCATTACTGGAACAGAACTGGAATGGTAACTCAGAAACACGGTACAATGGAATGCATATAATTAGAATTATGTTTTATTTAACGACGCTCGCAACTGCCGAGGTTATATCAGTGTCACCGGTGTGCCGGAATTTGGTCCCGCAGGAGTTATTTTACATGCCACTAAATCTAGTGACATGGGCCCTGTTGCATTTAAGCACACTTAAATACCATCGAACCTGCAATCTCGGGCACAGAAGGCCAGCGCTATACCGCCTGTGCCACCCAGGGCGACCAATGGAATGCATTTTGGTGTCTCATACGTTGATGACGTTCGTACTACATATTAGGATACATGAGGGGTTATTCACCCCAAATCACTACCCAATTTCCTTGTGACAGTAGTGTTTAGCAACGTAACAAATACGTCACACTATAGGCCCTAGGCGGAGAGAGAACAGTTTCCTTCGGGGGGGGGGGGGGGCTAAGCAAAACAATAGAATCCCGATATAAGGAGGTTATGAGGGATATCATTTACTTACTCTCCCCTTATAGCTTGACCGTGGTACAGTATATTGGAATATGATCATTTAATAAAAATATTTTTGGGGTGCATGAATCTTACAGTTTACATCCATAGACACGATGTTTCGGACCCAGTTGTATAGGGCTTCAACTGTAGGTCTATTACAAATTATAATAGGGCATAACCATAAGCATAATTATGGGAGGGTATGTGGGGGCACTGCCCCCTCCCCAAATTTGTCTGAACTCTTTTATTTTTTCTACTAACATTACAAAATATTGAATTCAAAAAACTTTTCTTGCTTTTGTTTATGAATGCGATATTATTTGTAAATGCTACCATCGTACCATCTTCCTGGAAAATGGCTGCTTTCACGAAAAACTCTTTGGACTATTGTTGTTTTATGAAAACTACTGAAAATTTCCACTCCTTTAACATGGAACTATGGTGTTTTTTTCACTAACACCTAATTCAGTAGATGGCTGCTGCAGACTTTTAAAACAGGATTACAGGGTGTTGCAAAAGAAACATTACAGGGCTTCCATTCCTCAAACGAGGTATAGAAATTCTTATACATTCAGTGGATTAAAATAAATATTATATTCTAGACACATGATCTGAAGACATTAATTCTTCAATTTAAGCACAGAAACTTAATCATAAACAAAAGCAAGGAAAGTCTTTTGAATTCAATATTTTCTAATGTTAATAGAAAAAAAAAGAGTTGAGACAAGTTTGGGGGGAGTGCCTCCATGCCCCCCCCCATAACTCCGCCTATGTATAGGCCTCACAGGTGGACAAATATACTTAGGCTAAGGAAGTATGGAAACAAACAGAACAATCTTTATCATGTATTTCTTGTACCTTAATTAAGTTAACTGTCCTCTAAAATGGATGAACCCATCATGCAATAGTAATGATTATAATATATGTGTTGCAATATAAAGCTAATACATTTTGTTACATCTATAATATATGTGAATTGAATTACATACCAAGAATAAGAAACTTTCATGCAATTCAAGGGATTTCACAAAATTCCTGTCAGTGTTTCTTAAAATTTCTTATTTATATATACAGTCCATGTGAACAGTTCTTCGAAGGGTATGAATCACCTATAATATTTCCAACGGTATCACATTAACTGACAGACAGAAAGGGAATTCATTACATAAACAGTATCGCCACATCAAAGATTTAACTCGCTGGGTTGTGGTAGATATGATGGTGAAACAATAATAAAAAAAAAATCAATTGCCACGATCAAAACCCACAGAGGGTACATTACAGCTCATTTATGGATTTATGTTATAGTGGTTTTATTATATTATTATTTGTGGAGAAAATTTCCGACACAGAGAACGCTTATTAAAATTAATGATTTTGTGGCTTGCACAGGGTCCGAAAAAAGATCTGAGGTTTTTTGAAGTGAAAAAACACAATTGTATTTTAATGTAAGTTGTTTTTATTCTCTTATCAAAAGAGGCATAATTGCCATTTATTGATGTAAAAGAACAGGATTAGTTTTTGAAAATTACATTCTTCATATGACGTCCATTTTTCTAATATACTCCTGGAGTCTGACTCTACCACCCACATCTTGTGATATCCAGCGGTCCTTGGACTTCCTATTGACTTATATTCTGATGCTGAAGAAGTCGTTCTGAAATTGTTTACCCACAATAAAATTGTGTTACGACTGGGAACTTGCCCTGTCGACTCACATTGAAATGTTGTTCGACAACAACCTACCCTACGTAAAAACTACTGAATCATTTGTTTTGAAAAACATCTCCACGGCAAACGCTCTATGCTATGCATTCCACGGATCCATTGCAACTGAAGTGACATCAATAATGGCGTTCATTCCCTATCCTCCCACTCCAGCGTGACTGTCTTAGCCACAGTTACTTACTTACTGGCTTTTAAGGAACCCGCAGGTTCATTGCCGCTCTCACATAAGCCCGCCATCGGTTCCTATCCTGTGCAAAAGTAATCTAGTCTCTACAATCATATTCCACCTCCCTCAAATCCATTTTAATATTACCCTCCTATCTACGTCTCGGCCTCCCCAAAGGTCTTTTTCCCTCCGGTCTCCCAACTAACATTCTAGATGTATGGATTCGTCCATACGTGCTACATGCCCTGCCCATCTCAAACGTCTGGATTTAATGTTTCTAATAATGTCAGGTGAAGAAAACAATGCGTGGAATTCTGTGTTGTGTAACTTTCTCCATTCTCCTGTAACTTCATCCCTCTTAGCTCCAAATATTTTCCTGAGAACCTTATTTTCAAACACCCTTAATCTCTGTTCCTCTCAAGTAGACATTCGGACGTTCAGGGGGGCATACTATTAAGAGAAAGACTATCAGTAGCCAAGGGAGTAGAGCAACAAATTAAAATCAGTAAATTCAATATTCTGAAATTAAAGGACGAGGAAACTAGGCAACATTAAGAGGTCGAAATTTCGAATAGGTTTGCCACTTTAGGAAGTTCCGACGAAGTTGAGAAAGAGTTAAATGTTAATAGCGTTTGGGAAAATATCAGAGATAGGATCAAAATTGCAGCTAAGTAGAGCATGGGTTATTATGAAACTAAGAAAAAGAAATTGTGGTTTGATGAAGATTGTTGCATGGATAACGGTGGTGATAGGGACCCGCAATACATGGAGTCACAGCTACTGCCGAACTAAAACCGGACCATGTATAACAAACATTGAGAAAAGAAACAATAATTATGTAAATTATTATTGTATTCTAATTATTTTATCTGCAGTGTACATTATATGAATATTGAAACGTTAGAATAATAAACATTCCACTGTATTTTATGAGTTATTTTTAAATACCGGTACGAATAGTTTTCCAAAACTATTTTTATTACGAAACGCCATAAAAATTGGAGTTTATATGTAACTTATAACCTTAGCAACACATTCAACAACTGCTAGTGTGCAAAATGGCGTGTAATGTTGAACAAAAGTATTCTGTGTGGTGGAAAGAGTTTATCAATATGGCTGTACTTACGTGATGCAGTGTGAGTTTAGTGTGAAAATTCTGCGCATTGAAGTCCCATAATGAAAGAGAGTTGAAAAATTTTTTGAAGAAATTCTAAGAAACATTATCCGTCTTGGACAACAAAAAAAAAGTATTAGGCTACTAGTATATCAAATTTCATCAGAACAACTGAAAATAATGCACGCACACAGCAAGGCTTATTCGTAGTCCTGGAATATCTGTCAAACATCTGTCGTTTCCCGAATTAAGGGGAGAGGATGGTATTTTTTTTAACTTTTTTCCTATTTGGTGTAAAATATTAATTGTTTGTATGTAGAGAGCTCATATCTGTGGAAACTCAACCAAATAAAAATATTTTGAAAAAAAAAAAATTTGGGGGCCCAAATTTGAAAAAAAAATATACCTAGTGCAGGATTGTACTAAAACCGATACATCTAAACCGTTTTTAAAGATACATTCAAACAGTTTTTTGCAATATATTTGCAAAATCATGTTCTACAAACTGTCTGTAAAAGAATTTTGATATTATTCCCTACGTTTGTAAAGTAATCAATTAAAATTTAATAACAATTTTCTGATTTCCTTTCTTGCAAACAAACGGACGTATTTTTAAAATGAAATCAATTAACAAAATTCTGTTACAGAGAAATGTTTCCTAATAGTCTAAAGAATGTGTGTTCTAAATTTCATGCATGTATCTTTAATAGTTCAGAAATAATTATATCCATTTTTGTCTGGCAATGTAGCAAAAAAAATGAAGTTACTGGAAACCGATAAAAGCGGGCGTGTGGTTTAAAAATCCATAGCGCAGGAAGTTTAAAAATGACGTCTCAACATCCGATAAGGGCACAAATACCCAAAAAATGTTATGCAATGCATTCCATACATTTCAAAGGGTATTTTAAAGAAAAAAATTGTTTTTTTGAAAATTTAATTTACCGGAAACAACAATAAAAGTGGGCGAGTGATTTAAAAATCCCTAACGCAGGAAGTTTAAAAATGACGACTCAACATCCGATAAGGGCACAAATATCCACAAAATGTTATGCTATGCATTCCACACATTTCATAGAGTATTTTAAAGATTTTTTTTTTTAATTTACTCATTTTTCACCAAAAAATACCATCCTCTCCCCTTAAAACAATAATTCAGTTTAAACATAATGCGACAGACTTAGCACATAATTATAGTCATATAAAATGCATCTGTGCCAGGCAAACGCTAACCATAGGTGATAAAAATGCTTTGAGTTTTGTATATCTTTTTCGAGGAGAATTCTGCGGCAACCAATCACATTTGGTTTTCTGATAAGGATCATTTCCATCTGAACGGTTACATTAGTAAAGAACAAATTCGTATCTGGACTGTCCTAATCCACCTACATTCAGTCATTTACGCGCATTTATATCCTCAAAATACTATGTAGTGTGGTACGCGCATTTGTTGTACAAGAACAACTGCGGACATATTCCCAATATTTTGTAAAAACCAAATTCCATTATGTGCCTCACATAGTGATGTTTCGTTTCCTTTTCTGCCTCAAATATTATAATATTTGTCACGGTTTAAAATTTGAATTGACGTTTCAATGCCTTATATTTCGAGATTTGTTCCCGAAATTTGAACTTTTTGTACCCATCACATCGAGAAGGTTGTTCCAAGCTTGGAGAGTCTATGTTTAAGACTATTTTTCCTGAACTGTTCCGGATTTAATTTAGATTCAGTATCTGTGGTCAATTCATTTAGGAGTTCGCATAGCATATAATGAGGATTTAACTTTTTACAACATAAACAATCAAAAGTTTAATCGAAATCTCACCCGCTAAGCAGGATATCGATAAATTCGGACAGGCGTTCTAATGTAGTTCTAACACAAAATTATGGGAAAAACTGAAATCATGCGAGACGTAGGATAGAAAAAGTTGACAGCAGTGTTGAACTGAAGAGCGGAGAAAATGAAATGGAGGAATACCATGAAGCCGTAATTAGGGGTGGCGAGAGACCCGTCGCAGCAGCAGAAATTGAGCATTGGCTCAACAAATGCTAGAAGCGGCGTAGGCTATCATGTAATGAATAGAGCTCTGCCTAAAGTCACTTTGGATACAAGTTAGGTATAAGTGGAGCATTTCTAACCTCGCTGTGAACGGAGAACTCTTGTCAATCAAAACAGTGCAAGCAGCAGCGAATCAGCCTCCCCGGTACTGTACTGTGTGTTTACATCTTGCGTCTCTGTGTGTGTACGTTGTGAACAGTAGGCTAGGTACGATATATTTTACAGTAGTCATGCGACAAATTATTATTTTACAAGACTCAATAAGAATAAACTATTTATTTTAAGTCAAACAAATATTTTTACAATAAATATATTGCAGTTACGTACTGTAGACGTCGTACAGTTTGGAATTATTAGTTGAAAAGACATACAGTGGAACTCCACTCTCGTATACTTCACGTTACAAGGTAAGTCAACGCATCCTGTCCCGTGCTGCACAGGGCTAACCAGTTGAACCAATCCAGCAGTGTTGCCAACTGGACGGAATATCCGTCAAAACTTCGGAATTTCAATGTAGCGGATGGGAAAAGAATGGCCTTGACGGATGACGGATTTTCTGGCGGAAATTACGATTACATCGTCTTTTGACTTTTTTTTAGCTGCTGTCATTTTTAATTGTTTAATTTTGGGGGGAGCGTAGACCAACCCAGCACATCAACTGCAGAACTAAAGGCAGATGATGTTGATGAATTATTATTATTATTTCAATCAAGATTGGTAAGCAAGTTGCGTTAATATTTGCTTTTATTTGTAGACTATTATATTGAGTGGGTCTTATTTTTTTTTATTTTGGCGGATTCTGACGGATTTCCAGGTGTTAGACTGACGGGGATACAATTTATGTGTTGCAACACTGTATTCCAGTAGTGTGCAGATACTCGTACACGTTGGCAGCAAGGCAGGGAACAAAAAAAATGTGTACTTATGTTGAAGCAGAAGTTACAACTATTGGAACGGTTTAAAAAAGATGAATCAATCAGAGCCATCCGTCAAGAATTTGACATTTCGATCAGAACAGTGCATAGGATCAAACAAAATTCATCTAATTACGAGACATTCTGTAATGATTATAAGAAGCTTTGTTATTATCAGTTGGAAATAAGTTAAGGAACGTGAAGCATCTTTAATATATATAAAATGTACTGAAAACTTTCATACGCTAGGATGTAACCTCATCGAATCATGATACTGTCTACCCCAGTAAGTATAGCACGCTTCGCCACTGTCCAAATACCAAAAATTAAGTTGTTGATCAATATGAGTAAAAAATTGACAATAAGGAAAGTTCTGTACCGTACACTACTACCGCATGAATTCTACGTCAACTTATTGCGAAAAAAAATGCACGACAAACCAAAAAAGATATATATTTTTAACTCCCCAGAAATAAAACCATTACATGGACATTACGACGAAATTAAAAGAAAAGACTGGAAATATTTGAAATGTAGATATCGGAAGAATGGA
Source organism: Periplaneta americana (assembly GCF_040183065.1). Taxonomy (NCBI): domain Eukaryota; kingdom Metazoa; phylum Arthropoda; class Insecta; order Blattodea; family Blattidae; genus Periplaneta; species Periplaneta americana. The sequence goes on from NC_091123.1 coordinate 124,733,811, forward strand.
AAGTGTGAAATGGGCAGGCAGAATAAGAAATGAATCTGTGCTAGAAAGAGTGGGTGAAGGAAGAATGATGTTGAAACCGATCAGGAAGAGAAAAAGGAATTAGTTGGGTCACTGACTGCGAAGAACCTGCCTACTGAAGAATACACTGGAAGGAACGGTGGACGGGAGGAGAGTTCGGGGCAGAAGAAGATCTCAGATGACATTAAAAGATTATGGATCATATGCGGAGACTAAGAGGAAGGCAGAAAATAGGAAACACTGAACAATTCTAGGCTTTCAGTAAAAGATCTGCCATTTGTGTGTGTATGTAGGCGTATGTATGTATGTATGTATGTATGTATGTATGTATGTATGTATGTATGTATGTATGTATGTATGTATGTATGCATGTATGTATGTATGTATGCATGCATGCATGCATGTATGTATGTATGTATTTATTGTATGTATGTATGTATGTATGTATGTATGTATGTATGTATGTATGTATGTGTGTATGTATGTATGTATGTATGTATGTATGTATGTACGGTTCCGGACAATTGCCCACAGAATATTGGTAATAGGAACAATTCGCCACAAATAGACAATTCGCCACAGATAGACAATTACGTTTATAACAGTTACTTCGTAATCAATAGATATGAATCTTGGGTTTAATTGATTTTCAAAATGTCGCCCTACTTCTCGTTTCAATACTCGAAAGTGTTTCATACGCCTCCCTGGTTTTCCGTTCCATCAGCGTCATTACTACAGGCATCTATTCCCCTTGTACATTCACATTTATAGTGTAAAGTTGCAGCATGATTGAAGGAGCGGACATAAAGGTCCCGTCCATTATCCAAAAATGTGATCGTAACAATTTATTTAAATTTGAATTAGTGGCAAATATGATAACCTTCACGTTGTCCTCCGGTTCAAAATACAACCACCTTTCTCATTGTACGGTCTTAGTGTATCTGTTGGCTATAACGTTCAGTTCGTCAATATTCCTTGGTTCAGGTGGTATAGGGAAGACCAGGTAACTTGATACCCTAAGGGTGAAACCTAACCATTTTTCCCCCATTACTACAAATGCTAGTGGATTATGGTGATTTTCTAGTTTGAAGGTTGAATTTTCTTTTGCCAACTTCTTTTCGAATTTCGATACTGACAAATACTATAAATGGTAGTGATTTTGTAACCGGTATGTTGGCAGCTGAGGCAAATATCGACAATATTTGCCGGTACTGGAGTTCCATGAAATTAAAATTGTACTAGATTTCTCAGCCGGTTACTGGAAGATAGTGAAATTCGAACTTATTAATAATTAATTAATATTAGTATTAATATTAATACATAATAGTTATGTTATGTGTTGCGTTGTGGTTATAATTCAAGAATAGTCAGATAAGTACGAATGAATATAATATACTTGGGCGTGATAATGCACGTGGGTAATGGATAGAAATATTATTTCAAATTTTAATGAATTTCTTTCGTGTTTAGATTTTTATTACTGTCAAAAAAATGAAATAGTGTTGCAGTGACTCCTCCAAGGAAGAAAATGTGTGGCATTCAGAGTACGCTTCAGAAATCTGTAGTTCACGTGTATAATGAGTTGAAGAAAGAAGATAATGAAGAAGGAATTATGCTAACGGAGACAGCAATTACAACCAGAATAGGACAATTATTAGGAGTAAGTATTCTTAAGCATACATTTCAAAGTGGTATTCAGTTTTAGGAGTTTGCACTAATAATTTCATGATTGTGGTCAAACAAAACAAATTTTTAGGTTAGGCCTAATGTTTAATCAAGTCAGTGATTTTCATATTGCCAAACTAAATACATTTAAGATACTGTAATACTGCAGTAGGTGATAGCTTAAATACATTTACAAATTAGACGAACAAGTAATCAAACAGCACGAAAGTAAATTTCCAGTTTTCTCTTTTGATATTAAATTAACCGTTCAGATCACAATTTACATGCCACATCGGCCGAAGAAAATACAAGTCATATTGTAATTATTAACTTGATATTGCAGCAAATATTACATGAATGTTGGCCTGTTATGGTGCTTAAAAATAATTCAGTTTTATATAATAACTATATAACATACTCTATAAAGCATAGGAACGTTGACTGTGGCTGAATAATTTATTCATGACTGGTCTAAGTAATATTAAATATGGTGTTTCTTCAGAAAAGCTACCCCACCCAAAGTACTTGTTAAGATATAACACTCGAGAGGACGAGGACGCACTACTGGGAAACTAACCATTTCTCTTCGTCCTGGACCTCTCGCATGTTATATTGGTAATTAGTAACAAGTTTGAGGGAGGGACTACAACAATGCATTAGAATATACAGGTAAGTGTCAAAGGATTTTTGTGCTGAAAGTATTTGTGGCTGTGCACTAAAACCACGTGTTCATCACTATGTAAATATCACAGAAATCAATTAAACAAAATAAAATTATGCCTTCTTTGGTGTAGCTTTTCTGGAGAATTACCTAAATATTAGCCTACTTAAACCTATCGTAGACCCAACCTAACATGTTGATCATTTTCTATTCATATAGCTGTAAATGTTGGTATTATGCATGAATTTTATGATATAACAATTTTTAGAAGTATTATGTTATTGTTTTATTATTACAGCTTGGCTTAACTACAGCCACGAAAGTGATCAATTCACACAAGGGGACCCCACTCGTGACACCAGGAAAACATAGACTACGTAAACATCCAGTGACTGATGCTGATGATTTTACGAAAGATGCAATTGCGAGATTTATTTATGACAAGTTACATAAAGGTAGGGAAGTTACAGGAATTATTGTGTTGATTTATGCAATGTAATTCTGATATTAGTCATAGGCCTATGTATAAAAATATGGCATAATTTTCATTTACTGTTACAGGGGAAGTACTAACAGCAGCAAAAGTTCTGCAACATATGAATGATGATTATGAAACATATTTATTTAGAGTATCCTTATCATCGGTGAAAAAAATTTTGAAAGAGATGAAATTTCTATGGAGCAAAGGGGATCCTTATACACATGTATGAGAAAGTGATGTTATTCGTTTTTAAGAGAATATATAAGAAATGTGGAGCGTGAGAACTCTAAACCCGTGGTATTCTTGGATGAGACTTGGATTTTTATGAATGGTAAATTTCAATGTATTGTGAGACATTGAGTGATTGAATTTTTTACTAACAAATAGATTAACACTTATGTGGAATATGAAATTGCAATTAATATAGGCTACTAGTAATGAATTCAGGTGGGAACAACATGTTTTGCAATTAATAGTTTCATATTATAACTAGAGGTTAGTTATAAAATTCTTGAACGGTTTTCCTGTCTTTAAAATTTTTGTGTCTCTTAGAGTGTCAATGTGAATTGCTTTTCTCTCTCTGTTTTTTTAAGTATGATCACCCACTTATTCATGAAATAAACCAGGTGAAGTTTCCAGTGACATGAATGGTGTTATTCATAGACCAACAAATGAGGGTGGAAGATTAGATGCCGGAATGAAAGGTGGATTTATACTCGGTAAGTTATATTGATTTATATTTTACATAAATTTGGCAAGAGTAATTTTTTAAATCAGGGTACAAAAATATAAAAATTGGTGACTAAATAAAAACGTGGGAAAGCCTTTCACCAAAGAGGATCTCATGTCATGTCATGTTATGTTATGTTATGTTATGTTTTATTTTCTTTATTTAAATGCTGTGAATTCATGTGACGTAATTATATGCCCAGGTATAATTTTTATTGCAGGTGCTGATTTAATTTTTTCATACAATTGAAAGAAAAGTCAGGACTACCATAGTGCTATGAATAGCCCTGTAGTTGAGAAGTGGGTGCAAACACAGTTGTTGACCTGAGAACATTAGGGCAATGCGTTATTGTCATGGATAGTGCTGCATATCATAGCAGACTTGTGAAATATCAGCCAACAACAAAATGGAGGAAAGAACAGCTACTGGTGATTGCAACTGAATATAATAGATTTGTTGTACTAAATGATAAGAGTTGTACTAAATGATAAGAGTTGATGGTGTGAAATCACCTTTTGATATTACATTACAATATTAATTTCCATACTTTACAGTCATTATTATTATTATTATTATTATTATTATTATTATTATTATTATTATCTTTACTACTACTACTACTACTACTACTACTACTACTACTACTACTACTTATAGATGCTACTTTTTTCTTTCAGGTGAAATTGAATCTACATAAGAATCCTAAAACAACAGAGCCTTGCCAATTACTGTTCTGAAGCTGCCTTGTCTTATGTGTTGTGTCTATATACAATTAATTCTTTCAGTTTTTTTTCCCCTTTAATGTAATGAAGTTGTTGGTTGATTGATACCAAGTGTTCAGCAGTTGATGTCATTTGTTATCTTGCACTCCAATATTTAACCAGATGATTGAAAGCTGTGTAAAGTTAAACAGTCAAGACAATGATCCATATCTTCATTGAGATTTCAGAAATGGCATGGGGAGATTCTGAAATATCAGTTCTTTGTAAATATTTGAGACAATCATGGCCTGTGATAATGAGTACTGCCACTGTAGATTTTCATAGAAGTTCAGTTATTAAATTAGGTGTATTATTTTTACTATGTATTGTACTATATTTTTGTTTCGCTTAATTGATGAATTATATATGCTGTAAATTGAATAGTAGACTGTAGGTCTATAGCTTAACTGATGAATTGTATGTGCTGTAAATTAAATAGTAGGCTGTATACCACAAGTGATGAATTGTTTATGCTTGTAATGTGAAGTAATTTGCATGATATTTATTATCAGTTTCTGTATATTTCAACTGATTGAATTGTTTATACTTTTAAATTGAATTAACTTGCTTGCTATGTATTATATTTTATAGCTTAACTGATGAATAATTGTTTAGGTTTGTCAATTTAATAATCTGAGTGCCATGTACTTCATATTTTTAGTGGAGCCACCAATGTAGCTTAGTCGGTAGACTCGTTGGCCTGCAAATTCAGAGCTGCACTCGAGGGTAGTTTGGATCCCCCATTTGGTCTGATTAGTTGGTTTCTTCTGAGGATTTTCCTCCATCGTGGAGCAGACCCCGGATGGCCTATTGCAATTTTTTCATTTGCTTTAGAATCATTCCGATTTTTGTTACCACATTGTCATGTTCTGATCTTGTTATTCTTTTAACAGTGTGGTAAGATGCAGGTATAGATAACCTTACAGTAATTTTGCTACCTTTCAGCTACCTCATTACCTCCCACTCCATAAAGTTCATGGATCCACGGAAGTACCAGTCATCGATGTAATTCGACCATTTTGCTTAAAATATTAAAACACTGTAAAATATTGAGATTTCATGCTGTTACGTCCATTACTGCAGCAAGAACATCTGATTTTGAATCTGATAGTATGACAGCCTTCTCAGATTTATGAAGTCGATACTGGAGATTTTGTAAGCTTAAAAGTGTATCTAAATTTTCACTATCAAAATTAGTCAGTGTTTGAAGTTAGTTAGTTAGTTAGTGGCGTTTAAAAAGGGCGCGTCAGCTACTATGGCTATTTGCGCCCTTATCTAAAATCTTTCACTAAACACAAACACAATACAATAACCAGAATGTTTAAAAAGCTAAAAAGCGTTGTCACGGTTAAAATGGGGCAAACAAGTGTTTGAATATAATTCCCTGTAAAAGGGAATATACTGGTATTGTACTACAACACCACTACATCTATGGCTTGGTAAACAGGATCCATCTATAAAAAATACTGTATGTAGTCACTCACTGACCAGATCATTTATCGTTTCTAATGATTTTTAAAATGTCTGGAGAAGTATCACATTTCTTAACATCATCTGTTAAAGTTAACTTATATACTATTCATTTTGAAATAACTTGGGATTGTGTTTTATTAGTAAAGTTTCCCTTAATTGAGCAAGTTTGAGTTCTCCAAGTAGAGTCAAAAAGTCTGTTGGGATTTTGGCTCAGTTTATTAATATTTGTGGACTGTGATTTTTTGTTCTAGACAACCATATTATCTGCAAATGATGAGATTATCATAAGATCTATTTCTTTAGTTAGACCATCGACATTAATATTGGAAAATGTATTCCTGAAAACAACAATGTGGGAAGCCCAGATGAATCTGTCTCTATTTACATATTTGTGACAATGAATCAAATAATCAAGTCACTGACCCAGTGTAACACTTTATCATGGACACCCTAAGTTTGCAATTTCTTAAGTGATTTATATCTACAGAGCCATATGATCCTTGAAAATAAATTAAAATTGTTAAGTTGTTTTGTTTTCTGTTTAAAATATCTTTAATATCTTGACTAAAATTTAAAATCTGTCCATTTGTTGAATGCAATTCTCTAAAGTCAACCCAATAAAATGAAAGTTAGTTACTAGATTCCAGGAACCAATTCAATCTATGAAATCATCTCTTCCATAATTTTGGCTATCATACTAGTAAGTGGTATCTGTCGATAACTCGAAAAGATATTAGTTGAATAATTGCTTTTCAAAATTGATGTTATGATAGATTTTCTCCAGACAGATATTGTATTTTAGATGAGATTACAAGATAAAAGTAGTGAGTTTGCTTGTTTGCCAACATGTTTAAGAAAATCAGCATGTGTATTGTCTGGACTTGGAGATGTTTTGGGTCTTATGTTATTAAATTAATAGTAATATTCAGTTCTTGATTAAATATTGTTATATAAAGTAGATAGTAGATTTAATATTTCTTTCAGTTTTTCCTTAATAGTCTGACGTACACAGATAAAACTAACAACCACACCACCAACTAATCTAATAGAAATTAAAATATAATTAAATGTAGTAAAAGTAATTAAAATTATAAATACACGTAATAAACCATAACCCCCTAATTTCAACAATATACTATTTTATTCCCTTTTACAGCTTGTAGATAATTATTAATTATAGTTATTACTTATTAGCATAATATTTATTGAACTTATTGGCTATTTCACTTCGTTTGAAAGATGTTATTGTGTACAAAAAGCATTTTTTGATGATCGTTTCATGCTATATGTTGTGTATAAATCTATGATTTCTGGCCATCTGTTCTGTGTAATCCATCTTTTGTATAGAATTAATAAAATATTCTTTTGGTAGTAATTATTTTATTAATTGAGTATTTAATTTTCACCAGCTCACATTTCTTGAATCATTTGCTTTTTCTTATTTAAATTTAGGACACAAGAGCCAAAAAGAGACTTCACAGTTATGTATCATACATTTTTTCAATGACAGACGTGGAGTTGCAGAAATAATAAGTGTAAGTGTAGCATTATTAAGCAATTTACAAACAAATGAAATCTTTAAAAAGGTATCTAGAAGTGAAATTACTTATGGCTTTTAAGGACCAAAATTATTTTTGTAAGTTGATTTATTATTATTTCAGTTTTAGCATAGTTGTATTATCCATTTCCTTACTAATTTCAAAAGATAATCAGAAGTTCATTCGAATTCCAACCAAAAGTCAATTGGTTATTAATTTATCTACCTTTAGGAAGTACAGTATATGTACGCTGGAATCTTTGAAGTGAAGTGACAATAATTTAATTGGTCTTGGAACAGATTTGATTCTTGAATATTATATACTATACTTTGTTGTATATTTACGTCTAGTAACCTATTAATGCTAATACTAATAATAATGTAAAGGAATAAAAGAATAGAACATAGCAATACATTTCTCATTATTATTGAAACTATTTAGAATAACCTTCCAACATTAAGGTAAAGTACGGTGAGTAAAGAAGTCATTCAGTACATAGGATCGTGATTTTACTACATGTGGTGATATCTGGTAACAGTTGGCAACGCTGACAAGGCGGAAATATTTGCTGTTTGGGAACTGAACTTACGTGATCCTCACTATAGATGCAGTTTCCTGACATGGCGCACAGTTTTTTTAATAGATGGTTTCTTCGGTAGATTCACATTGGCTTCGCTTCCAATACGCTGTAACTCATTTTGAATAATGACAGACGTTGGTCCTCGGGAAGTCCCCGCCCTTGCCTTCATGTTCTCTACACATTCCTTTGCCTTAATCCTTCCCCAGTCTGCAGAATGATTCTTATGTTGGTTCAGACGGTTCTTTGACGACACTGCTGCCATCTTCTGATAACGGGACTGTTGAATTACACCCGCCACGCAGAGTCCGTGGATATCCAGCGTACCGCAATCGTTTGAGCCGGGAAATGCCGACAAATCCGCCATTGTTAGTCCAGCGCGCTCTATGCAGTATGCAGTTGTATAGGGGAAGAATGTAATTTAAGTGCGAAAAAATGCAATGCTGCTGTGTTAAGAACTGTTCACAGAGAACCGAAAAAAGTGCACATTTGTTTTCTCTGTGACAAGGTGAAAGAAATAAGGAAAAAGGAAAGAAGTGGCTATAAATATAAAAAGGAACGATCCACTATCTAAGCGGGCATACATTGTGAGATTAATGAATGACTGTATTTTTATATTTATTTTTTCAAAAACTGGGCCCCAAAATGTAGAATGTAGAATTTAAGTTGTTTCAGCAATGATATTTCTACATAAAACAAATTAAAATCACGTACCAATTAGGATCAGTGTCAAATTTTTACCATCTTCTCCCTTTCAAATCAAGCATTTCTGAATTTAATCCTATTTGCTATTTGCAAGAATGACATAATATATTTGTGAAGTTCCGAATTCATTCTTCAGACAAGATTGTATTGTTTGGCTCGATTGGAAAATGCGGAGACCGTAGAAACTAGAAACCCTATTAAGGTTAGACTGATGTGAAATTTCAATTTTCTAGACTATTCTAGGCAGATCTCTGAAATTTTGTACTTTTAATTTGTAATTTTAAATTGTGTAAATTTAGGTTTCCAAAAATTACTACTATTATGGCCAGAATTTTTGCCTACATACTTGTCAGACCTTCAGAAACAAAACTTACTATACAATTTTCCTTTTATTTTACTAAAAAAATAATTAAAAATATTTAATGCACTAAAAGTGTAAAAACAGAAAAAAAATTCTACTCGAGCGTAAAAAAATAGTACCTTTTATTGATATTCTCGCTGATATGCATATATATTATCAGGCAGTACATCTCACTTGACGATATGTGTCAGAGGAAGAACAATTGTTTGTATGCATCTTAAGTCTGATTAGTGGAATATGTAGCTAATCGGCGCGAAGTATACATTGGAGGGAGAAAGGAACTGGCCACCCTACCCCATTATATCCTGGCCTAGTTGTCTCATGAGTGATGCCTTATTGGTGGTATTTATGAGATTCAAACATGTCTTCGGACATTTGACTAAACAAAAGCAACAACAAAAAATATGAGTGTTAGGTATAATCCTGATAGTAAGTTTTGTTAAGAACATATTCAAAAACCTCTAATGATTATTGTAATACAGTAAACTCTATGTAAACTGTAAGAATTGTTTATGTATTTTCGCGATATGACTTCCTAAGCTAAAAGACATAAAATAAATAAATTAAAAAAACCTCTACAAAAATTCATGCACGTAGTACAAAATCTATAGAAAGAGTTGAATTTTTAGCAATGCAACATTTACAGTAAATTAAAGTTGAGAAAATTCACTTCAAAGTTTTGGATGATAATACTGAACCAGATCTCTGTCTTTTTTTATTTTCTAGGCATTTTGAATCATATAGACCTAGCATATTATATACAGAACTTACCCTTATATACACTACCACGCTGTGCACACCTAACCTGCACTAGCAAATAAAGGTGACTAAAAAACTATGTAAACTTATGAAAACACTATAATAGATAAATATTATTTACAAATCACTATCGACTGTAGACACTATTATAACAGTAACAATAAAACTGTTGGAAACTTGCAAATATTTCTTGTATCACAAACAAAAACAAAGCATAGAAAACACGTTGTTATGGCTACTAGCAACAAGCGGAATTTTCCTTTAGACAAGAGTTGTGCTCTCCTTTGTAACTGAATGATTTTTTAAAGGAAAGCAGCCTTCGAAGTAGGCCTAACACCTGTTGGATTCTATGAATAAATATTTCGAGAAGTCGAGAAGCTACACTGGCTCAATCGGAAATCTAATATAATAAATAATGTATGAAATATAGCGTAATTTTCTAAATGGTCGCAGAATTCAGAGTGGAGGGCGTGGACGGAGCATTTAAATTAACAGTCAGAGCCCTCAGCCTTTTAAAAATGTGACCCTAAATAGCTGATAGACCGGTCGTATGGTCATGAAAATTGCGAGAGGGCATCTTTAGACCAAAAATGAATTTTTAAAGATAACAACAAAGAAACGATTTTTTGACCAAAAATGACAAAACTTCACGTCTGTGTATCCTTGGGGACATTATACTGAAATTACTAACTTCAATATTTTTAAAGCTAAATTCACAAAATGTTTATCACTAGTATATCTGGTTGATAATAACACATGTACAAAATTTCGTCTCTAAGATAAGTGGTTTGCATTTTATTAATAACTTAATAGAATCATATTGTATTGTTTTATACAAAAAGTCGCCTGCGTCACAATTTATATTATTTTTAATTGGTATTCACTTATATGATTCTTTATGTACATTGGAACAAACATTACTATTGGAATTTTCTGTACAGCGAATGGGTAAATTACTAGGATATTTTATGGCTATTAATTTTTTTATTTTTTATAATAAAAAATTCTAGTAATTTACTGATTAATTTTACAGCAAACCCTATAGTAAACTTTGATTCCATGTATGTAAGGATCCATATAAGTGAAAATCACTTAAGAATAATGTCAATTGTAGTGCAAGCGCCTTTTTATATAGTATTTTAATAATATAATTAATAAAATACAAACCACGTATCATAGGCGGATGCAATTTTGTACACTTGTCACTATTAAGCAGATATATCAGTGATAAAGTATGATGAATGTAGCTTCGTAAGTATGGTAGTTATGGATTTCACTGTTGTGAACTCAATACTAATGAACTTCGAGAAATTTCAGTATAGTGTCCCCTTATATGCGGAAGCCGGAGAGTTCGCACGAGGAGTGTAGTTGCAAACGTTTAGATTTATTGTTATTTTTTGCAACATTTTTGTTTTAATTTGTTACTTGTAATTTATTAAGTTCTTGTTGCTGTAATACCTACAACTGTGACGTTTATGAAGGAGTGCATTGAACATTTAAATGTATATTTATGCTATTAGAATTATTAAATGATTTTTTTACATTAGTATGTTGACTGAAAATAATGTTCTATAATATAAGAAGATCCTTTAGACGTTTTTGCCCTTCAAATTAAAAATATCTGAGTTTTACTTTAAATATTCCTATCCCTAGCGTGTTGAAAAGGACTAACAATGGCGACCGACACGGTGATTGCGCTACTCTTGTATATCCACGGACTCTGCCGCCACGCATGTCACAGCGCCAAACAAATCCATTCTTATTTCTTCTAAGTCTCATGTACATGTAGCCAAGATATGTATTAATTTGTCAAAGCCTCTTTCTGATTTTGTGAAGCGAATTTCTTCCACCATAGTTCCGAATTAGTTTACAGTTTCTTGGTTTGTCTTGTGTTACCATAGAAATATATTATAAAATTGTTGTGATTCGAGTATTGCCTTGAATTTTAATGTGTGGCTAATTGTCTTTGATACGAATTTCAATTATGTGGCGAGTTGCCTCTGTGGCCAATTTTCTGTGTCGAGTTGTCCCCAACCCATGTATGTATGCATGTATGTATGTATGTATGTATGTATGTATGTATGTATGTATGTATGTACGAGTACGTATAACTTGTGACATGTTATAGCTAATTTTGTCTTTCATTTTATTTTTCTTTTATATTACTATTCAAATAAAATGCATTAAACCGTTCTCTTATATCATAACTAGGTATATCTCTCACGGCACATCCAGTAGCATATCTCAGGAATTTCTTTTAAGAGGATTGTATTAATTGTCCGTCTTTTATTATAGTCGTATGTTAAGTTCCATACGTATTCATGGGAGCTGCCATAATTTTATAAAAATTTTAAATAGTTGTGTCTCTTCTTTTATTTTTAGAGAAGATTATATTATAATTGTTCTATATGTTAATATTGCAACTTGTACAGTATCAGCTTTAGATCCGTTTCCATAACAATTGTAAGGAGGAAAATTAATGTCTAAGTAAATGATTAAACCAGAAGAAATTAACATGAAATATTAATATTTAAATGTATGCAACTAGAATTATATTTTAGAAAATTGTAATAAGTTTTTAAAGATTTAAAATAATTTCATTATTCAACAATTTGTCTAAAATTATATAAATTATACTATCATTAAATTAAATTTCATCCCGCCGCTCACCAAAGTCAAACCAATCAAATCACATCATCCGTCTCAGTTCATAATTTAATCACAAAATCATTTCATCCGTCTCAGCTTCTGAAGTTATTAATTTGTCTATCAGCAATCAATGATGTTAGTATTTACATTTAAGTGTGCGAAATGAGTAACTGGAGTACCTACTTAGTGTAATATGAAGGGTTCAGAGCTGTCGTGGGCCAAGCGCCATTTATTAAAAACGGAGAAAGCAAGGGATAAAGTTAAATGAATACCATAGTTTAATGAATATTGATATATTTATTTTATTGGGTTATTTTACGACGCTGTATAAACATCTAGGTTATTTAGCGTCTGAATGAAATGAAGGTGATAATGCCGGTCCAGCACCGAAAGTTACCCAGCATTTGCTCGTATTGGGTTGTGGGAAACCCCCGGAATAAACCTCAACCAGGTATCTTGCCCCGACTGGGATTCGAACCCGGGCCAACTGGTTTCGCGGCCAGACGCGCTGACCGTTACTCCACAAGGTGTGGAGAATATTGATATATAATTTACTTTTAATGTACATGCTTTATATGACTTGCTATATATTTCACTGAATTATGGTATTCATTTAATTTTAACCCTTGCTATCTCCGTTTTTAATATATGGCGCTTGGCCCACTATGGCTCTGAACCTTTCATATAGTGCAGTAAATGTTTATTTCCTGTCGTTGTGTTAAACATGTTTCAAGAAGGTAATAAAAACTGGGAAAAAGTCTCTCAGCCGAAAAAAAAAAAGTCAAATTAAAAGTGAGGTGTGCAGAAAGCGAGATAAATAAATTTGCATAAACATCAACTCGTGCAATGTCTGTTTATAAGGTGGGAACCGATTTTACGTGTTCTTAATAAACACAGAGAAAGAAAACTTGATAGGAATTCTAATCAATTTATTTATTTATCTAAACGATAACAGCTCCCTGTATTAACAGGCTGCCACAAAGACAGAGCATATTGTGCAATAGGCAGTTGGAAGTATAAGTAACATACATATGTTTAAGTTGAAGGAAGTCTTACAACAATGACAAGAAATGACTGAATAAATAAGTAGCTACTAATTAATTAGTTGAAGATCATTGTTGACCGTAGAGATGGTTGCGGAGTATAAATATTGATTCTCTCAGAGCTGCAAGAACGATGTCATCAATTGCCTTCCTCTGTAAGCCGAAACGTTGCCAGGTCTGGAAGAAGAAACCGGGAATAGTTCCGCGCGCTCCAACCATAAGGCCTATTACTTCAATTTGTTGTAGACCGTATTTGTCCATGAAATATGGAACGGTACGTACATAGATGTCGTTTTTTCCCTATTTACATCTTCAGGTTGGCTCTTTTGTTTTTCAAATCTAACGGTGGGATCGATGATGTAGCCATTGTTGTTATTTGGCGGGATGGCAATCATGTCTGTTCTTCTTGTACTGCCATTGTCTGGCTGTCCGTGAACTTCTTCGAGCACTTCAAAATTTATTGATCTAAACTGTTCGGCGATCATCGAACGAATTCTATGGTGTCGTGAGTTACGGAGTACTTCACCGTGCGGACAAGAGCCCAGGACATGTGCAAGTGATAATATACAGTAATACACCTCAACCATACAAAATGTTATTTTTATTTCAACCCTAACTTTATTAATATACATTTAGGCTATCTCTTGGACATCGATACTACAATCAGTTAGTTATCTACCATATTAGTTATCACGGCGGTTTCTATCACTAATATCGTCATGGTACTACTACACTGATCTTATAACTAGGCCTAGGAAGTTCGTACCAAAACATAGTTTTCAGGCATATAGATGACGGCTCTATTGCACTAGCTGTCTTCTGTGTATACTATACTGTGTCTATACAAAGAACTCACAGTATATCAGTAAGTATCGATGGAGGACTTTCGTAACTAAACTACAGTAATATGCACAATAGAGAAGCAGTTTTATTAAGTGCTAACGTTTACAGTGGAGTTGTACAGTTTAGTAAGCGGTTTTTAATGAGGCAGAATTGAAATCATCTTTTCACACGAAGTTGAATGCAATACTTCAAGATTTATTAGTAATAATGTATCAACAAATGAGCCGATCAGAGCTAAAGTCGATAAAGTAAAAAAGTTTCATAATTTGAGTTTAATTCATTTTATGATTATCTGAAGTTGGATCTTTTCCGAGTAGTAATGGATCAAGTCTTAATTCCAAGCATTCGCCGGTAGGTGACACCAGTCACTTTTGGCTCAGATTATTTGTTCACGATGTTCTGAGCCATAGCGGATCAAGTTACCAAAGCGTTGCATCAATTAACATCACAATTGTTTGTATTTTATAAATGTAGAATTTGAGAATGAAGCAATAAAATTATTGCTAGTCAAATTATATAATCCACTAGAGCAAGTTAACTTTAAGTGCTATTATCTCAAAACTAGGTACGTCTCATGGACTTGATCCACTTTAGCTCTGTACGCCTCAAATGGAGACAAATTTTACTATAAATTATGTAATATTGAAAATATAATCTACAAAACGAATATTAGTTGAAGAACAGTGTGTTACGATTATAAGCAGGAATTTATGGCCCTCCAGATCCCCAGATCTCACTTCTTGAGATTTTTGTCTCTGGGGAATGTTAAAAAATAAAATGTATAAAGCAAATCCCATACACTAGATGACTGGATGAACTGAAAGAAAACATACAAAGAGCAATAGCTCCACTATAATAGAAGAACTAGTGTGTGTGAATGACAATTTCTTGAGAAGGTATGATATAAGCGTGCGAGAAAATGGTCATCAGATAGAGCATATTTCGTGACCAGGGTGACTACTAATTAATGATGAAGTGTTCTGTATACCTAGCATTTGATCAGCGAGAGCGACAGACGCATGGCTTTCTGCTCAATATGCGGCCGGTAAATTCCACGCCAGCATGGCTCATACTCACTGTCTGCAGGCAGTAATACTACATATTATTTTCCTACTTTTATTGATAATGCTCATGAGTGAGGGATTATTTAGAAGAAACGGACATTGTATTAACTTACGATAAGGATTTCCCTTTCTCCTGTAACAGAATACAGAACCAACAAAATTAAGCCAACTTTCACAGTACTACTGTTAAAGAAACACACGAAATTAAGTGGCAAAGTAAAGTACGAATGCTTACTCCTTTTAAAATGTTTCTCGTAATACTTTACCATTAGCCAGTTCATTGGTGAATACCGTTGTCCTCAGTGATATGGTGGTTATCTTGTTAGCTTTTCATTTTGGTTTCAAACCCGATCGAGGTTGTTGGTTCTTATAAGGCATTCTGCGGGTGCTAAGTAAAGCCATGGTTCCGTTTTCATAGATTTACGGCACTTGAGGGGAGAGGATGGTATTTTTTGGTGAAAAATGAGTAGGCCTAAATTAAAAAAAAAATTCTTTAAAATACTCTGTGATATGTGTGGAATACATAGCATAACATTTTGTGGGTATTTGTGCCCTTATCGGATGTTGAGTCGCCATTTTTAAACTTCCTGCGCTATGGATTTTTAAATCACACGCCCGTTTTTATCGGTTTCCAGTAACTTCATTTTTTTTTTTGCTACATTGCCAGACAAAAATGGATATAATTTCTGAACTATTAAAGATACATGCATAAAATTTAGAACACACATTCTTCAGACTATTAGGTAACTTTTCTCTGTAACAGAATTTTGTTAATTGATTTCATTTAAAAAATACGTCCGTTTGTTTGCAAGAAAGGAAATCAGAAAATTGTTATTAAATTTTAATTGTTTATTTTACAAACGTAGGGAATAATATAAAAATTCTGTTACAGACAATTTGTAGAACATGGTTTTGCAAATACATTGCAAAAAACTGTTTGAATCTATCTTTAAAAACGGTTTAGATATATCGGTTTTAGTACAATTCTGCACTGGGTATATATTTTTTTTTTCAAATTTGGGTCCCCAAATATATATATATATATTTTTTTTTTTTCAAAATATTTTTATTTGGTCGAGTTGCCACAGCTATGAGCTCTCTACATACAAAAAATTAATATTTTACACCAAATAGGAAAAAAGTTAAAAAAATACGATCCTCTCCCCTTAAAAGAATACTGTCGCTAAAAGAATCCTTCAGTCAAAATATATCGGCCACTACTCGCTTACGTTGAATATCGCTACTGGATAATCCCTACAGTTGAATGCATCGTTAAATATATACTTATGTAACCGCATTTCTACCTCATTCGGTGGACTCGCTGTTAGTCTGCGCTTGCCCGTGAAGTTCTTTCACTGCCTGATATGATTAATTAATACCGTAGCCTACTGTTCCGATTTTAACGAAGAACAATTATTTTATACCAGTGTTGCCACACAGAGGAAATTTTAAACAAAATTTTAGTTACGGTAGGGATAGAGGTAGGTACTTTCAATATCTTCTTCTGTGTATGTGACGCTCCTTCTTTTTCTTACTTCGCATTCTAAAAATCAAACAAAAAGAATGCAAAACTAACCTAATGTTACTTTTTTGTTTCTCTTGATATTTGTACAACCAGTTACTTATTTCTATGTATTTAGTAATTTTCTTTAATCACTAATATATTAAGCAGTCAATATACTGCATTTGTGGTTTTTGAGCCCATTGTGATTTTATCTTTCAACTTGTACCTATTTCGTTTTACTCCCTTTTTTTTTTTTTTTTGCATTTTTTGCATTTTTTTATTTGTAATTTTATTTCTATTTCTTATTTACTTCTTCTCACTGCCTTTGTTTTTCATATAGGGTAAATTAGGATCTGTTGGACAGTCGGGCATGTTGGACACTTCGTACTTTAACGTGTTACCTTGCCACTTGTGGGCACCACATTCTGCTAGAAGTCAATGACGGAAGTAGCCCCACTCATGGCGAAGTAATACGTTAAAGTACAAAGTGTCCAACATGCCCGACTGTCCAACAGACCCTAATTTACCCTATACCTATTTGTATTCTGGTGGTGTGGTAGAGGAGGCCTGATGACCTTAACTCCGCCAGATTAAATGAACAAAGCAAAAAACAAACAAACAAAAAAAGTAATAAAAACCCAAAACTCCAAAAAAAAAAAGAAACAAAAAAAACAAAAAAACAAAACCAAAACCAAAACCCAAACCAAACAAACGAACAAATAAATCAATAAATAAATAAATAAATCAATAAATAAAATAAATAAATAGATAAATAAATAAATAGATAAATAAATAAATAGATAAATAAATAAATAAATGCATAAATCAATCAATCACTAAATCAATAAATAAATCAATAAATCGATAAATAAAATAAATTAATTAAATAAATACATAAGTGAATGGATACATAAATGAATACATAAATAAATACGTACATAAATAAATACATAAATAAATAAACACATAAATACATACAGAAATAAATAAATGAGTAAATGAATGCATGAATGAATGAATGAATTAATGAATGAACGAATAATCTTTAATCCTATAATTTACACTGGACTTAAGACCTGGGTTTCTTTTTTGCATATTATAACGGCACAATGAAATGTTATCATAAAAAGCACTTCTTTTACCTCTGTGAAGTGTTTTAGTACAATTAAAAAAAATAGTAATTCCGAATATCTCAAAAAGAAACAACACGTATTTATTGGATAATCGAACTCTGACGAACTCCTGCATTCTGGAAAGACATGGCAGATATGTTCTGGTGTCCATTGCGTTTCCTAAACTGTGATCCGCGAGTGATTTGAAATGGGTCCACAAACGGTACTTTAACTATGCTTAACTTTATCATGTTCCCTGATTTTTATGAGCTTGGGAGAATATTTTTATCTCGGACTTTTAAGACACAGAATTTAACAGGAATGAGCTCGCCTGAGGAACTTCTCTTGGCTTGCAAGTCTTGCGTACCTATCCGATGTATTTTTTCTCTTGTTTTTTTTTTTTAATTCTAATCTTCAAGGTCAAACTTTAACAGTGTCCACTAATCAGAATAAGATTGAAGCAATGATACATAAATTAAACCTGTGGTCTGTAGACTATAAGTTATCAATGGAGAAGTCTATTCATTTTCCACACTCAGTGAATTTTCTACCAACACATGATGAACTGTCGTTCGATATCTTTAGAAGTATGAAAAGAATCTTCATGCATTCACATGAACGTTAAGGGAATATTATCCTTTCTGCAATAGGGAAAACAAATGTATGAAAAATCCCTTATTGGTCACAAATATAGTTAGCCGCCTGTCAAGAAAGAAGATCATCTTAAAAGTCGTGTTTTATAAAACGTCCCTCGTGCAATATTGGTTGCATTCACCATCCAAGTATCCTGACATTTTCCGAATTGCAATACATCATTTAATATCATTCGTATCAACATACTTTGATTTGACTACATTTTCTGCTCTGATTTACTTAAAGAACAAATGAGGAGCCCAGTATCATAGACTCATAGGAGCCATTTTTATTATTTGTCAGTAGAGCCATATTTCTGTTTCATTATGTTAACTTCTAGTATAGGTATGAAAATTTTTGTGTGTCATATTGATAACTTTATTAACAAAGCAATTCAGGTCTCCACTTAAAATTATTAGTTAATTCACTTTAAAATATACTTGAAATGACACTGTCCACTTTTGAAACTAAGATTGACTTCTGTTCGTTTTTTAAACAAACGAAAATGGAAGTGTCCATTTTGAAACTGACAACCCAGAATCAGGATAATCCTACGGATGTTATAATTTTATTCTAAAACTAATATTTAACTGTAAATCTTGGAAAATTAAATTTAGAATGTTAGTTCTACTCAATTCCTTAGTTCTTACTCTACTGAAATTCTGCACAGATAACTTGTGGTTCATTTAAAGGGTTTTCAAAACAATCACATTCATTATGAGTATCTATATTTATATCAGAACTTTGAATTACAGTACTATACCACTGAAGACGGGTTTTCCTTCCACTCACTTCAAAAGTGTTTACTTAACATCTGAACATCCGCGAGTTTCTCGGAGTTTACTTTGACCACTATTTTAATTGGTGAAGAATTAATTTACAATCGTTTTTCTTTAGCATGTTTCTATTACTCAGGATTAAATTTACGTTTGCTAGTCAGTTAAGGTGTGGGTACTCTCCAACGTATTGCACTTCATATTGAACTGAGGCTACCCCAAAATCCTTACATTTTAATAAAATGTCAACATAAAAGGGAACGTAATCATTAAAACATCTCAACTCGTCAGAATATAAATATGAACTGGTCGCCATGACAGTTTTAAGCCATTTACAATAGTCTGATTGGCTGAAATAGTCATGTCTGCATTTGAAACAAACTATGCACGCAGGTGTCCGATTATGAAAGTAATAGCATATTTTAACGTTAAAAAAAACATTTGAATTTCAGATTATGAAATAAACTGACCACAGATTTGGAAAGAGCACAAAAAATACTATAAGGGCCGATCCTGAACTAAATGTCGATAAAAAATGTCGTATGTCCGTCTTTGATTGTAGGCTTCTCATAAAAATAAACTTAAAGTTGCGACTTAGTGTGTCTACAATTGAATCAGACTTCGAAAAGCATCATCAATCATCCCCTGATAACCTCATGGTAAGTCGAAAAATTGGTTTGATTTTTGACAGCAAGGCCATAAACCATCCCATTAATTGAAGGGTTCAGAACCGTAGTGGGCCAAGCACCATTTACTGAAACCGTAGAAAACAAGGGTTAAAATGAAGTTATTACCAAAATTCAATGGACACATATAGCAAGTAATATAAAGCATACATATTAAAACTAAATGATATGTCAATCTTCATTAAACTATGGTATTCACTTAACTTTATCCCTTGCTTTCTCCGTTTTTAATAAATGGCGCTTGGCCCACTATGGTTCTGAACCCTTCAATTATCTTATGTCACTGTGGGACTGGTAAGTCTAAAATACTGGTTCCACTTTTCACAGCAAAGACATGATATAACATAAAATGAATTTATGTTTATGTATTTTCAGATTATATTGAAAAACTAAAGCTGAAATTTAATGTCACCATCAATTTATTTAGGATGCTTAATGCACTAAATCAAGCAAATGTGTAATAAGCAGAATGCGGTTACCAACATCATTTATAAAAAACATTTTAAGGGTCTGCGACAACAAATTCCACAATTTGGGACATCTGGCCGAAATCTACGGCTGACCACTAGAATCCAGAATACAAAGCAGAGGTTAAATGAAAAATACAATATGGTTACGGAGAGATACGGAACAATGATAAATTTAAAAATAAAGTACAATTTGATTTCGGAGAAACATGAGCTGAAAATACATTGAAGAGTAATGAAATGAAGTGGGAAAAAAATTACATAGTATTACACAAGTGATTGTGTAAAATGGATAATGAATCTCTCAATACCATTAGACAAATTTTGTTAATGTCCTCATTAGAAAATTTAAGAGACAGGAGAATGGTTTTGGTTAACTTAAATGAAGTTCCCCTAGCGCCAAAAAGAAGTCCTTTCACTTCCCATGTATTAATATTAATTTTGTATCTCTCACTGAAGTCAGGAATACATGGGTTGTAAATAGACTTCTTTTCATCATTAACATTATTGGCTTGTTGATTATCCTTCTCAAAATGGACAGTGGGGTCAAAAATTAGCTTCAAGGAGTCCGTGACAGTCGAATGTTGGGAATCATTGGCCTATTGAAAGTTGTGATTATAAAATGTATGGAAATATCTGTATAGTTACATTAATCTGTAATAGAAGTTAATTAGAGAAGCATGTAAGCCTTGCTAAAACTGAAGAGTAACTAAACTGTTACAATTGGTTTTCTTTCTCTGTTCAGAAATATTTGCATAGTAAAAATTTAGTCAAGGTAGGAAGGAAGGAAGGAAGGAAGGATTTATTTTATTACAGCACATTTTTGGAGCTAAGATACCTACGAAGTGACCATGATAACTGTTTTATTAATTGAATATGTACAATAAGACTACAAACACTTCATCACTTTTCAACATAGTCCCCAGTACGTTCATTCCAAGTGTTCCTGTTATACTATGTTGAAAAATGATGAAGTGTTTGTAGTCTTATTATATATATTCAATTAATAAAACAATTATTAAGGTTACTTTTTGACTCTCTCTCGTAGAATATTCCCAGATGTTTAACTGACACTCTGTTCAGTACAGATATAGGCCTAACCATGACTTGGATCTGTTGCGCCAAGTACTAGCTAACGAGAATGCATTGTTCCGTTTTGTCTCGTCGCTCACGAGGTTACCTCCAAACAAATTACTCCTATATTTTACTTTTCTCGGGCACTACTAGAAGTTGGTAAGTGAAATTTACGTATGCCACAGATCAACATTTCATTCACTTTTTCTCATTCTACACAGTTTCTTCAGCGCTCTTGCAAATTCCCATTTATCTGAATGAGCCACTTCTTAACATCCTAGACTACAGCATCACTAACTAGAAAGAGTTGCCTCGAAGTCTGTATTAAATTGGATAAAACTGATGAAAATTCGTTTAAAAATAGCAAAATTATGTAAAGATTATCAAAACATAACTATCGAAATTCTTTAAACTAGTACATTCCCTTTTCAAATATTGTAAAGTTTAGATTTCGTTCGAACATCCAATTTCACTAAAATCCGTGTAAACTAGATTTTATTGTCCCTACATAACGTAAGGTCATTGTGTGAATAACGAAATTAGTAAAAAATAATTATTTTATGTTGCGTTATCTTTGTATTTTTATTTCTTCTCCTTGGTTCTCATGTTCATCATTTTAAAGATTTCATCCATAATTTAAGTACGTTTTGCTCACTCTTAATTTCTATTATATACGAGTAAATAAAACCTGTTTCGGAGACTTAAAATCAGATTTCCAAAAGTGAGGAAAACCATTTTACACTGCCTTTAAAATAAGACTCGTATGTGGGATCCGAATTATTAAAGTTGATTTCACACAGCGATAAAATGATAGTACTACCTTTAATAAATGTTTAGCCACATAGACTTGATGTTAATATGCACTATTGCGACAACTCTCATAAACATAACCTCAAAATAGACATTTCGACTCAAATGCCAACAGCAATCATCTATGCTCCTTGTGTGGCAATGCAAGTCTGAATACCAGTATCCTGTGTTCCAGATTTAATTATTTAAACTAACAATGCTGTCCACATGGCGGTTGCTCCAGGGTCGCAGGAATGACTTCTGCATACCGGGCGAGAAATACGACATTTGAATTACCAAATATTCTTGACCTCAGATTCTCAACTTAATGACGGTCCCGGAAATTACGTCAGTTTCCTCCAGTTGGTGTCTTTCCTTGTAATTGGTGGAGTCTGAGTCCGCTGTCCAGATTTAGTGCGGATACAGAGGCTTATAGGATTCTCATGAAGCATCCCTGGGGATTACAGATCTACGGAGAACAAAACGATTCAGCACAGAGACTGCAATGGTTGAGAATATTAATGTGAAATCTAGGGAAGGAGAGCAGAGATTGGTACATGTTCTCTAATTACTTCGCGTCTTTATTTCATCATTATTAAATTTGTTCTCTACGTTCTTGTTTTATGACTCAAACGGTAGCGTTTGGAATTACAAATTGAAATGGCTCAGGTTCGATTTCAGATCACAAACTGGACATTTGTTTCTCTTTTAGAAACCCACAATGTGTGAACCTTGTCTTACATTCAAATGATAGTGTTATGCTGACAACATAATCAGAAACGTCATCTAATGTAAATATCTACTGTTAGTTCAAAACCAGCATTAATGAAATGCAAAGAACTATGTTGGACAATGTAAGAAATAAATTACTTATGGAATGGAAGATGAAAGAGTATTTTTTCATCTCACCATAAATGCTCCGTGATCCCACAGTCACGAAGCTCAATACGTAGTAAATATGCATTCATAGATAGTTGCTAACCACTAGGATCGCTACTATCGCCTCATTACAGACAATGCGAAATAGTACCTGCACAGTCTATTGTCCCTAGTACCCTCATAAACTCAAGTTTCGTAACTGTATAGGTATACTAGACTGTGATGATCCTCTAGCTATCTTTTCTTCCTTTCCCGGGAGTGAAATGTGGTCAGAACGTGATGTTGATCGTATTATCTGCTACTAATGCTAAGTCATGAAAAACATAATACCTCAAACTCTATGTCCAATGAGCGTGAGATGATATAAAGTTACAATATTATAAGTTTTAGATAATATTACTGCATTGATCACTAATCTCTAAGCTATTTGAAACAAATCTATGAGTGTGAAGTGATATGTATAGTATACATTGTATACATACCGGAAATATAAGTAATACCTACGTAGGCTATGTGCAACAGTAGAGACAGAGTCAAACCTAAATTATCCCGATTCTTATCCAGTTATGAGGTTGATTTTTGATGAGCAGCTCGTTGGTCTCACCGTTTCTCTCCCCCTCCAAGCCCAGCGTTGGGTTTTCCGTATCACTTGTTACACCAGTAGTGTCAGAGTTGTAAGCTCCAAAACCGGTTGTGGAGCTAGAGAGTCAGTCGGAGCGTGAACTTGCTTATGTCTGTGGAAACACCGGAGCACGCAACGAGTCACAGTGGAGCGCTCCGCTCCGTTTAGTCTCTGTCTGACAACGCTGTGTTACACTAACCCGGCGACACAATTCTGCTGACATTTTCCATTATCAATCTCCGTTAGTCAGTTGTATAAAATGTATTGAGAAAGATGTGTTTTTAGATTCATTTATATACACATTTTCTTCGTTGGAACATATCTACTTATTTACAAATGGCTTTGAAGGAACCCGCAGGTTCATTGCCGCCCTCAAATAAGACCGCCATCGGTCCCTATCCTGTGCAAGATTAATCCAGTCTCTATCATCATATTCCACCTCCCTCAAATCCATTTTAGTAGTATTCTCCCATCTACATCTCGGCCTCCCTAAAGGTCTTTTTCCCCTCCAGCCTCCCAACTAACACTCTATATACATTTCTTGATTCGCCCATACATGCTACATGCCCTGCCCATCTCAAACGTCTTGATTTAATGTTCCTAATTATGTCAGATGAAGAATACAATACGCTTGGTTCACACGACTAGGGAAAGGATATTTATTTTGCACCTAATTTTCTTTTTGAATATATTTTCGTTACAGATTATTAATAACACTTCACCTCAAAACAGACAGAAAAAGCAACAATAAACAAAACAAAGGGAAAACAGAGCGGAGTCGTGCATAAGAGATTCCTTCACGTGTAAACCTAAGCTCTCACGGAATCAACTGAAGTCTTCCGAAGAGAACTTAACATATGGTAGCCCGTCACTTTTTTGTCTAAGACTTTACATATCACCTAGAATCTCAATCAGAGGTAATATAGCCTACTGTAAATATTATATTACATAAAGTAATAATTGTTGTTGTTTAGTCAACTGTCCTAAGACAGATTTGAAGCTCATAAGCAACACCAATAAGGCATCACTCATGAGGCAACTAGGCCAGAAGATAATGGGGTAAGGTGACCAGTTCCTTTCCCCCTCCAATGCATACATCGCTGTTTAGCTACATATTCCACTAATCAGACTTCAGATGCATACAAACAACTGTTTTTCCTCTGACACATATCGCCAAATACTGCCTGATAATAGATATACTTATCAGCCAGAACCTCAATCAGAGATAATAAAGTTAATTATTGAAATAAAACAGATTAATTCTGCGCTGCCCAAAAAACCAACCTCGTAAATCGGATAAAAAGCGTGAAAATTATTGTAGGTTTGACTCTCTCTAATAGTAGCGGTATAGGTATCCTACAAGGAAAAATTCAGCTCGGACTCCTCGCGGCGCGCATGCTACACCCCTCTTACCCCCCTTGCAGTAGGCGTGAGAGCATGCTGGGAACGGGGACATACGTCATCTGCGCGAGACAATCACGCCCGCTGGTTTCTGAGCACTGAGTTTTCCGTGTCGGATGCCTAGTCCTAGAGAAATTCAGGATGAGTAATGATGAAGCAGCAAGTTCTCTCTAAAGCTCTTATCAGGAACAGAGATTTTTTTTTTACGTGTCATAAACCTTAGACATGAACATCTCAGCTTTACTTTTCTGCCGGGGGAAGCTATATTAGGGATTTTATCGCTCTTTAAAGTCCACAACCGTGTTGTCGGCCAGGTTTTAACTCGCGAACTTCAGACCTTTGATCAGCATAGTAATCATGAGACCACCGAGTAAGAAAAATGTTGATATGAAGTTGTGGATCAAATCAATGCATTTTATCAATATTCTGTAAGAAATATGTGAAGGCGTGCATAAGCGTGACGTGACACAAAATTGCGATACGAAATGATAGTCAAATTAATACAACTGCCAATCTTGTTAATGATTTTTTTGACGAAGTAGACTTACATGGAACAGGGCACAAAATTTAGATATTACATTGCATTAAGTAATTTGAAACAAAGTATGCAAGCGTAAAATTACATATAATTTTTAATTTTGTAATTATATTTCTTTATTCTGTATATTTGAAATAAATAAAAATAAATAAAATAAATAAATAAATAAGAATTAAGATAAAATTGGAGCAAGTGATCAGGAATTCTTAAGTATAAACTATTGTCAATTATACGCAGTATTTACTGTTGTACGTTCCGAAGGATAGAATGGCTACTGGAAACAATTACTGGTAAAAGATGCAAAAGAAATTACCGTGCATACAGTTAAATAAAACATCAATATTCAATGTTATGGACATCGAAAATATTATATGGTTAACAAAGAGAAAGAAATAGCTGAGAAATCACATTCAAAACCAGGGTAGGGGATAATATCCTCCCCCTCGGTTCGACGTTATTCCACTTAGAATAGGCTAACGAGTAATGGAAACAACAGTGAAGTAACTGCACTGCGTGTACGATCCAAAAATACTGGGAGTGTTGTTTGTTAGCGAAATTGTATCCTGTTCCGCCCTACAGCAAAGTATCGCATTACAGATACGTGATTTATGACTGTATTGTTTTTCATTCTCCCATGGTTACAGCGGTGGAGATGCAAGAGGTCGTAACGGACACTGCAGAAAAATGAAACCAGTTTAACAGTCAATTATTTACTGATGTTGATTTTATTAAAGACTCCCTGTCATCTTAATGTGATGTACCGAAGTACACATATTTTCGTGCAGGAATTCTGCGTTATCATATGATGAAGGATGGGTGGAGCGGAGAAAAATTCTCTCCTGCACCGGGACTCGAACCCGGGATTTCAGTTCTACGTGCTGACGCTTTATTGACTAAGCCATGCCGGATTCCAGTTCGGATGTCGGATTGAATCCTCTCAGTTTAAGTTCCACCACTTAGTTTCCCTTTAGTGGCCAACCCTCATGCACTTTGTCACAGAGGTGTGACAGTGGCACAATGTCCAACACACTATGTGCAGAGATGCACTCATTACTTGTGACTAAGTGGCCGGGATCCGATGGAATGAGCGCCGTCTTAAATCACTAAGTGATTATTTACTTATCTCATATTATTGTGATGTACCGAAGTGCGTATGATATTTCCGAGCAGGAATTCTTTATTATCACATCATGAAGGATGGGTGGAGCGGAGAAAAATGCTCCGGCACCAGGACTCGAACCCGCTTTATCCACTAAGCCACGCCGGGATTCCAGTTCCGGTGCCGGACTGAATCCTCTCAGTTTAAGTTCTACCTCTCAGTTTCCTAAAGAAAGGTGGAGGTTGAGGTGGAGCTGGAACTGAGAAGATTCAATCCGGCATCTGAACTGGAATCTGGTGTGGCTTATTGGATAAAACGTCAGCACGTAAGAGTGAAAACCCGGGTTGGAGTCCCGGTGCCGAAGAGAATTTTTCTCCGCTCCACCCATCCTTGATCCCTGGCATCTGTTTTCTCATTAAGAGAGAAATACATGCTATTGTTACGATAAATTGTTTTCTCGACTTCTCCTCTATCGGGTCCCAAGACCTCTAAAGTTTTGTGCAACCTTTCATTGAAGTATTAAGGTGAAACTATGATGAAATAATCCTGTAAGAAGATACACTTTTGAGTCTGTTTTAGGTGATCTAACCACATAATCAAATGTGGCCAAACATATGGTGGGTAAGTTGAGAGAAATGTCCTTTGTTTTTTAAGTTTTCTCGACTTTAAAATTTTAACGAATATATTGAATAAAAAAGCTCCTTACACAATGGTTATTATCAGATTGGTCTGAAACTTCTCATAGAGATCAATTAAATTTTAATAAACGATATTTAATTAGCATTTGAATGAAATATTAATAGCCTATTAAGTTCCTTCGGGGCATATTCACATTGCACGTAGATTAAAATGGTAAATTCATGAAATTCAAAATGTATAGAAAAAGGAGCATCTTCTGCTGACCTCTGGAGAAAGAACTAAGGAAAAGACTAGTGGAATGCTTTGTGTGCGGCAGAAACATGGACATTACGACGAAGTGAAGTGAATAGAATAGAAGCATTTGAAATGTGGATATGGAGTAGGATGGAGAGTGTGAAATGGACAGAGTAAGAAACGAAGCTGTGTTGGAAAGGGTGTATGAAGCAAGAATGATGTTGAAATTGATCAGAAAGAGGGAAAGGAATTGACTGGATCACTAGTTGAGATGAAACTGCCTACTGAAGAATGCACTGGAAGGAATGGTGAGCGGGAGAAGAGTTCAGGGCAGAAGAAGATGTCAGATTATAGACGACATTAAGATATATGGATCATGTGCGGAGACAAAGAGGAAAGCAGACAATAGGGAAGACTGGAGAATGCTGGGTTTGCAATGAAAGACCTGCCCTTGGGCAGAACACTATGAAGGAATTAATTCTATTTAGTCTGAGCTCAAGAAGCTAATTATTTTTTATTCCCATTACTATTTTCAAGCTTTTGAGCAAATATGAACTAAAAATTTAAAAAATTTGACCAAAGGAGCCTTTTTAATGCCGTGTACATAAAATATATTTAAAAATATAATTTCAAAACTATTAGCGCAAATGACACCAAATTTTTGTACAGATTATAGCATTGTAGGCCTGTTCATGTAGTTTAAATTTCACAAATTTTGAATGAAAATTGTCGAAGATTTAAAAATCATGTTTCTTCTTAAAACGTATTTCTCAATTCTACAAGTTTTTAGCATGTTATTATCCGCTAACGATAATGTTATTGGTTCCATTCTTTAGACACATTTCTTAATGAGAGCGGACCAGTCGCTTTCTATTAAAGTATGGGTATTTCACAAAGCAGGTTCAAATCTCAACTGAATAAACACAATTTCAAACAGTTTTATGTGCTTCGGGGATACTTTCGCTGCAGATTAAGATCAAAATCTATATAGTTTTTAGTCCTCAATAATCTCAGTTACTGCTATCAGTAATTGAATGATTTTCACGTGCACAAATTTATGCGTGACTTTGTAGGCTATACAGTACGTGTGAGAGGAGGAACTACTTCGAAATATTTTCGGTTTCTACTTTATAAAAGTTGGAATCTATGAATCGTTAATATAAATAATAACTAATCTCTGTTTCATACTGTCTAGAAAAGTTACTGGGTTATTTTCTACGCCATTGGTGTCCATTGCGTGATTCGGGACTCTCTCTGTAGTCACTATTCAATCTGCAATACAACTTCCCCTCAAGCCTTATGCGTTCCCGTAAAGCTCGGATATACATCATCCCTTGTTTATTATCACTATAACACTAACGCAGTAACGGCACTGAAACACATAAAAAAATGTGTAGAAAATTAATTTAGAGTGGGAAGAAGAGTTTTACTGCAGTGCAGATGGTGACAATATAAAATGCTTTATAATATA
The DNA here is from genome assembly GCF_040183065.1 of Periplaneta americana. Classification (NCBI taxonomy): domain Eukaryota; kingdom Metazoa; phylum Arthropoda; class Insecta; order Blattodea; family Blattidae; genus Periplaneta; species Periplaneta americana. The sequence continues at coordinate 124,763,063 of NC_091123.1, forward strand.
AGAAAAACAGAAAGATTCCATCTTTCGCCAGTTTTTTTAGCCATGTTTGGAACTACATATCTGTGAGCAGCTCTTCTCGGGAATAAAAACTGTAAAAAGTCAAAAGTAGGACCCCCATAACGGAGAGAAATCCTCGTGACCAATTACGATTGGTAGTGTGCAACATAACTCCCGATTTCAAATCAATATTACTTGGAAAAGTACGTGAAACTGAGAACTAGTTTCAGCAACTTTTGTTTTGTTACAATTTAATTTACAGAAGTAAAGAAATTGTTATATATTTATGTCGTAGTAACGATGATTGTGTATTTAATTTAAATTCATTTGGAACTCTTAATTATTCATAATTATTTACTTTCAACTTGTTTTGAATATTTCTAATGATTCACAAGAATTACCACAATACTCAAATACTACAATCAATTAATTTTAATTTGACTAATTAATTAATTTTAAAGTGTACATAATGAATATACAATAATTTCCCAATGACGTTTAGAGTATTAATAATCCATCATTGTTCTAATCACAAAACCTAATGTTACCCCATTTCAACCTTTCCTCGCGAGATCATGTACCTAAGGAGCGCTACTCAAGTAAGTCGGCAATCATGCTTTTGGTCGCCCATGTTGTACACTATTTTTCCTACATTTATAGATATGTGTAACAAACATACATTACACTCGGGAGGAAATTAAACCAGAATAAATATAGGAAATGCCTGTTATTATTCGGTTGAGAAGCTTTTCTCATCCAGTATGCTCTCAAAAAACCTGAAAGTTAGAATTTATAAAACAGTTATATTACCGGTTGTTCTGTATGGTTGTGAAACTTGGACTCTCACTTTGAGAGAGAAACAGAGATTAAGGGTGTTTGAGAATAAGGTTCTTAGGAAAATATTTGGGGCTAAGAGGGATGAAGTTACAGGAGAATGGAGAAAGTTACACACGCACAACTGCCCGCATTGTATTCTTCACCTGACATAATTAGGAACATTAAATCCAGACGTTTGAGATGGACAGGGCATGTAGCATGTATGGGCGAATTCAGGAATGCATATAGAGTGTTAGTTGGGAGGCCGAGACGTATATGGGAGGATAATATTAAAATGGATCTGAGGGAGGTGGGATATGATTGTAGAGACTGGAATAATCTTGCTCAAGATAGGGAACGATGGCGGGCTTATGTGAGGGCGGCAATGAACCTACGGGTTCCTTAAAAGCCGTAAGTAAATAAGTAAGTAAGTAGCCTATGTCTTCATACAATTTGTGATAGGTAATAGTTTTTCCTTTAATTTTCTGACCATATGCCCAAAACAACTAGGCCTTCCATTATTCATTATTATTATTATTATTATTATTATTATTATTATTATTATTATTATTATTATTATTATTATTATAATTATAATTATTATTATTATTATTATTATTATTATTATTATTATTATTTCAGTACGTAGTATTGTAATTTTACCCTCTTTGATGGTATCTGGTATTAGTTGGCAATGCTGAAGCGACGGCCAGTTTTAGGAACTAGACGTGATCCTCACTATGGACACGGAAATCACACCGAATCTGTTGCTTACTGCAAAGAAACAAATCTCCTATTTCCCTGCTTAAGTCGAATACGAATCTGTTAGAAGTTTGCATACCGAAAAGCTGGCACTTGAGACACAACACGGGACGCAAGACAAGAGTGCCTCGCATTCACAGCAGAATGTGTTGACCGTTGATCGTCCAGCGAGATTAGCAGCGAGCGACCTTGAATGTCCAAAACATGGTCCGAGAGTAATAGGAATCATGGGAGAAGACCTGTGTTGTAGCAGAAATTGTACCGCTCAATAGTAATAATTACACATCACTGCATTCCTTACCCAAGCTAAGAGGAGCTTTCATTACTGAATGTGGTTTCTCTCTGACTGCTATTAGAGGACTTGGGGCAGTCAATGTACTTGGCGCTGTGCTGCTATTTTATAAACATGGCATTTGACTGGTGTAGTCAGGCCGCGTCTGTGGCGCTGGTCTTCCATATGGACGGCCCGGATTCGATTCCCGGCCAGACCCTGATGGAATCTGTGCTGCACAAAGCAGACATTGCAAAAAGTTCTTCTCATGGTATTCCCGTTTTAATCCTTCCCCTCATTTCATCTACAGGGTGATTCACGAGGAGTTACCGCCACTTAGTAGCATATTCCCAAAGACATTTTGAGCAAAAAATGTCATATATAACCAAAGGTAGGGTAAGTTAATACAAGCCTAGCATTACTGACATGGAGATGAATAAATAACAGTAACAGTAATAGCGTATACCGGGTGAGGCATTTAAAACAGGCCAGCTGAATAGCACGGCCAATTGTAGTGATAGAAGACAAATCTTCGGATAAAATTTGTTTGGCTTATGTCTGAATCATTGAGTTCATTAGTGAAGGACACAGGTACTTCGGGCGGCGTGTTTCGTAGGGAATAGGTAGGCCTACTATCCGTACGTGCGGCGTGATTATTCTGATTTTGGTTTGGTGCTAAATTGCTCTCTTGTTATTTCCTGAATTATTAGTACAGCCCGGACTTTTAGATGCTAAAAGTTAATATTGTTTCTCGCTATAGTTTATAAAATATATAGAAGCCATGCCTCCACTTCTTTGAGATGTCATTTTCGCTACAGTACCGCTAAAGTCTCTAATCCTTTTAACCACCACTTACAAACCAGCGCACGATTTACAAGATCATTGCCATGCCTCCACTTCTTTGAGATGCCGTTCCTGTCATTCAGTATTTTCCCTTCGATATCGTTAAATGTCTTTAATCCTCTTAACTACCACTTACAAATTAGCGCACGGTTCACAAGATCCATTGTTCAGTCTTTCTGACTGTTGCCTATTATTATTTACTACATATCGGACTCTTGTGAACTAAGCTTAAAACCCTCCTCACGGGCAGCACTTCTATTCATCTACACTGAGTGTCATTCTTAACTTTTAGCACCTAAAATTCTGGGCTCTAATTATTAGGGTTATTCTAGTTAGTGCTCGTAACCATCCTTGTTCTTTATATTGTTAAACTTTCTATTGGGCGACTTGTATTTATTACCTCATTTAGCTGATCATTTTATCTTATATCTATCTCTCTTTTCATTAGGATGTCATTATCATTCATTATCACCAGTATTACCTAGTTGGAGGTTTTTCTTAAGCACAGTGAAGTATTTTTATTGTAATAAGAATTGATATTTCGCATATTATTAATTTTTGTATCTTGTATTTGTAATCGTTATCATGGGTAAAGAATGATGTGCATTAATGCCAAAGAGAGGTTACTGCTAAGAGATAAATTCGCACATTGGTTGTAAAGCTTTCAAGTATTATTAAATGAATAAGTAATTGTTGATGTACGAGGTAGTCATTAGGAACCACTATTGGTTCTTCGACCTTATTTCCTAAATGTGTGTGTTATTTGGGTAATTCACAGGTCCTACAATAGTTTTGCCGCTTTAACAACTTCCGACGAAGTTGAGAGAGAGTTAGATGTTAATAGCGTGTGGGAAAATATCCGAGATAATTTCAAAATTGCAGCTGAGCAGAGCACAGGTTATTATGAAACTAAGAAAAAGATTGTTCCATGGTAGTAGAAGGAAGGAAACAGGCAAAACTGAAATTCTTACAGGATCCAGTTGAGGCAAATAGGGATAATTATTTCAATGAAAACGGAAAGCAAGTCGTATACTTAGGAATAAAAAGAGAGTTTACTTGAAGGAAAAACTAAATGAGGTAGAAACAAATAGTAAGAATAAAAACATTCGAGATTTATATAAGGGTATAAAGGGATTTAAAAACGGATATCAGCCAAGGGTAAACGTGATCAAAGAAAAGAATAGTGACTTGCTTGCACTCTCATACAATCCTGAACAGATGGAAAAATTATTTTGGACAACTACTAAATGTACATAGGCCAAATAGAAAAGATCGGGACGAAATTCAAATACAAACTGCTCAGCCATTTACACCCAAACTCACATTTTCTGAAGTCGAAAATGCGATCGAAAATCTGAAAAGTACAAGTCTCCAGGTATGGGTAAAATTCCAGAAGAAATAATACAAGAGAGAGGAAGCGCATTATCCAGCGAAATGTATAAGCTTGTACTAGCTGTTTGGGGAAAATAAATTGCACCAGAATAATGGAAGGAGTCCATAATTGTACATATTTTTAAGAAGGGGGACAAGACTAACTGTAGTAACTTTCGAGAAATATGCTATCACTTTTATTGACGTCGTACATAATTTTGTCCAATATTATTTTGAGAAGATTAACTCCATATATACATGCAATTATTAGTGATCATCAGTTGGATTTTAGGCGTAATAGATCGACTATTGATCAGATTTTTTGTATTGGAGAAGAAATGGAAATATAAGGGTACAGTACATCAGTTATTCATAGATTTCAAACAGAAATATGATTCGGTTAAGAGAGAAGTTTTATATATAATATTCTTATTTAATTTTATATTCCCAAGAAACTAGTTCGATTAATTAAAATGCATCTCAGTGAAACGTACAGCAGAGTCCGTACAGGCCAGTTTCTATTTGATGATTTTCAAATTCACTGCGGGCTAAAGCAGGGAGATGCACTATCACCTTTACTTTTTAACTTCGCGCTAGAATATGCCATTAGGAAAGTACAGGATAACAGAGAGGGTTTGGAATTAAACGGGTTACATCAGCTTCTTGTCTATGCGGATGGTGCGACTATGCTAGGAGAAAATCCACAAACGATTAGAAAAAACACTGAAATTTTACTTGCAGCAAGTAAAGTGGTAGATTTGGAAGTAAATTCAGAAAAGACAAAGTATATGATTATATCTCGTGACCAAAACATAGTACGAAATTAAAATATAAAAATTGGAGATTCATCCTTCGAAGTGGAGGAAAAATTCAAATATCTTGGAACAACAGCACACAAATATAAATGGCACTCGGGAGGAAATTAAACGCAGAATATATATGTGAAACGCCTGTTATTATTCGGTTGAGAAGCTTTTATCATCTAGTCTGCTGTCAAAAAATCTGAAAGTTAGAATTTATAAAAAGTTATATTACCGGTTGTTCTGTAGGTTGTGAAACTTGGACTCTCTCACACTGAGAGAGGAACAGAGATTAACGGTATCTATACTAATAATAAATCTGTAAGCGAAATTTTTCTGGCAATTTTCGCTTTTCCAAAAATAATTGGTGTTAACATGTATAATTAATCATCCTGAAACCGAAAATCGCTTTTTTGAAATTTTTGTTTGTATGTATGTATGTCTGTCTGTCTGTCTGTCTGTCTGTCTGTCTATCTGTCTGTCTGTCTGTCTGGATGTTTGTTACCTTTTCACGCGATAATGGCTGAACGGATTTCGATGAAAATTGGAACATAAATTAAGTTCGTTGTAACTTACAGTAGATTTTAGGCTACATGGCATTCAAAATACTTTATTTAAAAGGGGGGTTATAAGAGGACCTGAATTAAATAAACCAAAATATCTAGCTTATTATTGATTTTTGTGAAAAATATTACATAACAAAAGTTTTTTTTTAAAATGATTTCCGATAAGTTTTATTCCAGGCAAAATTTTGATAGGACTGATATTTAAGGATATACAAAAGGTTTAAAATAACAATACAATACATTTCCATCGCCGCCTCAGATTATAGTGTCGTTGTTCCGTAAGTTCTATGTGCAAAATATTAAATTTTTTAGTAGGAAGAAAAACAAATTTATTCATTCTATGGCAGTAGTGCATAGGAGATCGTGAATTCTTACATTTTCGAAAGAAAGAAATATAATTAAGTTATATATAGTAGATTGTATTATTTGCTGCATCACTATTTAAGTTATTTAATAGAGAAAAAATCTGAAAATCGATATGTGACATAGGAGTTATTGCAGGAACGATGACAATGGCTACAATGAAATCAAAACAAATGACTCCGTCTATTTAAGGCGGCCTTGACGTTTATCAATATTAATATACAGAGAATATTTTGTGTGTTTGTATGAAGTAATCTCAGGAGCTAATTAACCTTCACTATTTGAAATTTTTAGTTTCTCTAGATGGATGTAATGCTATAAATGAGGACTGAGATAAGATGAAAAGAAATCTGTACGCACAGAAAACTTGATATTCTGTCGAAATATTGTATAACTTGATTATTGCAACTTTATTTGGTCCACATAAAATACTCTAATTTTATACACTCATTTCACCATAGAGGTCACTGGAGCTGAGTTATTTTAAAAGGTGTCATGAAATAACGTTCCTGCGCTCATAATTTATCCATATTCGTTTCCTGTGTTTCTTAAAATAATATTTATGTAGGGTACCTAATTTTTTTTATTTGCATAAACAATGATATACAACCGAGCGAGTTGGTTCAGGCGGTAGCATTTGAGACACGCATTCGGGGGTCCCGGGTTCAAACCCCGTGGCCGACCAATCTGACTAGGGGTTTTCATGATTTCCCTTAGTCATAAAGACAAATGCCGGATTGGAAAGATACATGCCATTATTCATCACCGCCTCAATTATCAATACCAAAAACATTAATCAAAGCCTATAATCAGTTACATGAACACAAGCCATCTACAACACACAATAGAAACAGGAACTCAACAAGAATAAACGCGGTCTGCTGATATACCCACACATTCTGAACACGCGACATGACCACAGATGTTAAGGCGTGAATAAAATAAACTTAACAAAAAAAAAAAGATGTACAGTAAGGTTAACATAAAAATGATCTTCGTACACAATGAACTCTATTAATTTGGAGTGATTTATTAAAGGATGCATTCAAGACTATTTTAGAAAAATATTAAACGAATTATCTTTGCACCAAATGAGTGGTCTCTGAACCAAAATGATAGCATTTTAATTATTTAAGTAGAATTTAAATTAAGTAGCATATTAAACGATTTATTCTTCTATCAAATACGAATGTTCCCTGGACCCAATGTTCTATTTTAATTATGTAATTACTTTATATTTATTTCTAATAAGTGCAGCGGAGCACATGGGTACAGCTAGTTTGAGAATAAGGTTCTTAGGAAAATATTTGGGGCTTAGAGTGATGAAGTTACAGAACGCAGAACTGCACGCATTGTGTTCTTCATCTGATATAATTAGGAACATTAAATTCAGACGTTTGAGGTGGACAGGGCATGTAGCACGTATGGGGGAATCCAGAAATCCATATAGAGTGTTAGTTGGGAGGCCACAGGGAAAAGACCTTTGCAGCGGCCGAGACGTAGATGGGAGGATAACATTAAAATGGATTTCAGGGAGGTGGGATATGATGATAGAGACTGGTTTAATCTTGCACAGGATAGGGACCGATGGCGGGATTATGTGAGGCGTCAATGAACCTGCGGGTTCCTAAAAGCCATGAGAAAGTAAGTTGTGTTTCACATAAATTTATATTACGATGCATGTACATGTTATCCAATATATTATTTGATTTCAGCTTTACTATTCTTATATAAACAATGGTTCAAAGGAAAACATGAAATATAAAAAATAAAGAAATAATAATAATAATAATAATAATAATAATAATAATAATAATACGTACTCCAACTCACTCATTTACGGGTAATAACTCAACATAAAATCTTATAATATTTGTAAATAATTACTGATAATCACTTAGCTTAGCCACACATCCTGTATCTTAATCCTCTATCCCAGAGGTCAAAGATGAGATGTAATAAATAAGCAAGACATTGTTATTGTTAATACTATAATAATAATAATAATAATAATAATAATAATATTATTATTATTATTATTATTACTATTATTATTATTATTATTATTATTATTATTATTATTATTATTATTATTCCGATAAACTCCTTACCCGTTACCCACTTCAGCGAGTGTTGATGACACTGCTCTATCACATCGCTACAATTCGAATACCACACGCCATATGGGCGTAGATGGTCTTGGTTATCTATTGCATCATGACAATACTACACAGAATAAATTATTAGTTACGTTTCACATACACTTGTTTTATTGTTATGTAACGAGCCGAACAGAGTAGACGACCCCCTCCGGTCTTACTTTATGTGTCCTGATGATGGAACCTGTAAGTATATCGAAACGGTGGAAAGGTGACGTTCCAGGATACAGTAGAATACTCAAAAGCCTAATTCTGAGGAATATACTCATTTACATTGTTGAGTTTATCGTACATGAAGTAAGCATTTCCAAGGCAACCAAAGTTCAATGACGTCAGTCTAACAAAAACCGTGGCTAACGAGAAAGACAATCAACGTCGCGAATTGGAGTCACATACTGTGCTCCAACCACGAGAAAGTCTCCGCCGGATGAGACGAAGGAGGGTAATGCTGTAAATGAATGTTGATGTCATAAGATGTCATAAGGTCACACACGTGGATACTCTTATCTCTATTGGCTAGCTCTCACAGCACAAACCATAACATTGATACAGACATATTGATACTACCCTAGTTACAAAATTACATCACAGTTAATCTTCTGGTCTTTTAATCTCTTCATACAGGAAATAACATATGCAGGAGAGCGCATAGTTTTTAAACTGGCGTTATAACGGTAATATTATTTGTCTACTTCGTTCCAATAGACGAGGCAATAGTAAGCACATTCCTTTCACGGTTGATCTCCTGGTTGGAGAACAGTAGTTACCACGGCCAACATGACAGTCACCTAATATAAATATATACGGTGATGAATAAAATTAAAACACTGTAAAACAATTTACTACTGAATTTTATTTGTTGCAACTTTGTGCATACAACACTGAAAGATGGGAGATTCCTCAGAGCTCAACATGACCCCCATTGCGCACCCTGCACAACTCATAACGCTGATGAAATTCAGCCCATGTCTGTTGTAACATAAGAGGGGTGATTTGTTGAAAAGCTTGAGTAATTTTTACTCTCAGATAATCAATGTTCCTGGGTCTCTGTGAATTGACAATGTCTTTAACAAAACCCCACACGAAGAAGTCAGGAGGGGTTAGATCTGGGGAGTTTGGGGACCAAGCCAAGAGATAGCTGCTTCTCGTACTGGGTTTCGCCTGCGACCTCCTGCATGTTTTTTTTTAAACACAGAACCTGTTTCTACAAATGTTCGATACCACAACATTATGAAATGTATTTCGGTACATTACGCACACCTTACTCACGGCGAAATTTCCTCTGAACTCTTTTAACACAAATTTAGCATACCAAAGAACCTATTGTGCACTCTATTGATTTGTAGTAGCCATTTTAATCATCTACGATTTTCATTTGTCCTTTCAGATTATACATTGTTGATTTTCATATATAAACTCCCATCTTTTAATCATGATATAACCAGCAAGAAATTTTCCCTACTATCATAATAGCTTTATAATAATAAATTAATATTATCCATACCCAAACGGATCGGACTGTACATATGTTCAAAGTTCTAAAGAAACAAAGAAATTGCTGTAATAAACTCACGCTTAACGTGCATTTAAATATAAACTTATTCAATGTTGGCTATGTTGTGACCAAGAATGTGACGTCGCACCGTAGCCTGTCTTTCTCGTTAGCCACAAACAAAACGCGTAACTAACGAAAAAGACAGGCTACAGCGCGAATAGGTGTCACATGGTTATCTTGGTCTAGTCATGGCCATCGTGACAATCGCCTAATAGAAATACACGTTGAAAGTTCTAAAAAAACAAACGAATTGCTATATTAAACTCATGTTGAACGAGCATTTATTTATCAACTTGTTCAATGTTGGCCGTGTTATGACTAAGAATGTGACGTCGCGCCGTAGCCTGTCTTTTTCGTTAGCCATGAACAAAACGTTCCACTACATCGTTTCATTTTTTCTGTCAATATAGGTCGAATGTACGAATGTAGGCACATGTCAAAAGAAGGAAGAAGAGACTGGAAAGGAGATGTAGAAGTAGAAGCGAACGAATGACAAAAATTAACGACAATGAGATGGAAATTAACAAACAAGACGAAAATGATAGAAAGGAAAAGGCATCTACTGATAAAGAGGAAGACAGGAAGGATTAGGAGAAAAAAGATGTAGATGGGAAGAAGAAGAAGAAGAAGAACAACAACAACAACAAAAGGGACAGTCTATGACTTTAGTTTTCGTACCGGCAAGCAATCATTTAACATTCTCGTACTATGGAGCTACGACACACACTTATCACAATATATTCGATAGTGGAGTAACGATTGGGTAGATTTAGAGAGAAAAGAAGAACTAATGAAGATACGCTGTAGGGTATGGAATTGGCAACAATGGTAAAAAGGTTTACACATCTCAGTAGTCTGTGTTTCGAAACTACGAGTAGGCCTATTACTGAATATTCCGGTTATTGCTGCTCTCTGGGCGGCAGACTCGTAAAAAACTGATTATACATCTGAGACTCATGGCGGGAATTCGTAAGAGGCTATAGGAATTGCAAATGAGCATTGTCAATGTTTTCTGCAGTTGAAGTATTTGCGTACTACTGTAATTATTATTAACATCACAGCGTGTGTAAGAACAGAGATTTACTTGCATTTACACATTTCGTTACGAGAGAGAGACATTACCATTAATTACTCTGGGTATATCCAATTTAGACTAGTATCTGCAGGAGATATAACAAGTAGATTTTTACGTTTAAAAATTTAGCATACAGTAAAGAATTACTTGGTATCGTGGTTGCATGTCGATATTTCTGCATACAAATTCAGCTCTCACTAGACTGTATTTTCCGAAAGTCTGTATTGAATGTATTGAACAGTATTAGTGAAATTCAAATTTGAACAACGCTTACATTAGCCATGGGAGTAGTTCAGGTGACAGACGCGTTTCCATGCTGATCCGGAGCTAGTTTCGGGCGTGGGTTCGATACCCGCTTAGGGTAACATACACTGTGGCAGACGGCGGTTTAAACATCATGCAAACAGAGCAGGTGCCCTAATTTTCGAGATATAATTAGTAATAAAAGAGAAATTGTGGAGAATTTTGATGGAATAACGAAGAAAAAAACAGAAAAAAAAACAGAAAAAACCCTCACAACCTTGGCTTTGTCCACTACAAGTACAATTTTTCCAACGCCAAGATTTGAACTCAGGTCCGCGGTCGTCGTAAACCATCGTTAACTGAGCTACCAAGATTGCTTTAAGTCTCATTAAAATTTAATTGGAAATGAGTGTAGTGTCTAAAAACTTTAGGCATATGTCTCTAGTTAAATCTACAAATATGTAGGAGAGATTTACGAAAAACTATAGGGCCTATGTATGGCGATTATCATAAGGAATATTATATATATATATATATATATATATATATATATCAGAGTGTGATAGTATAGACTATTCTGAGTGAAAAATTCATATAAACAAGTGTTCAATTTTCAATTAATGTGGAAATACAGCTCTTTGAATGTAACACATAACAAACCTTAAAATGGTATGAAGGAAAGATAAATGACTACAAAGGAATAATACTTGTCGCTCTTCTGAATAGTCTGAGGGGCAAACGAACTTCAAGTACTGCTGCAGGACGTTCTTTTGGCTACAAGGATGGGCGTATTCTTCCAGCATGACGAAGTCCCTGTATATTCTATCCGTCAGGTGACACATCATCTAATGGTGCGTACACACTTAGCGAGCGAACAACGAGCGAATGATGAAGCAGAACTTCGTTGTTCGTTCGCTGTTTGGAGCAACGTACAAATCATCAGCAAATGGTCAGAAAGCATTCACGTTCGTTGATTATCCGCAATAATGGCAGACGAAAATATAATTATAGCAAGTGCAGCCGTTGTTATTATAGGCAGTTCAACAAAAAGAAAGTTAAAAAACAAAAGACTATGGTGGCAGACGCCACTCTACGAAAGTCGAAATCAATATAGGGGCTCTGACTTGCTTCATGATTTACGTCGAGTGGAATCGGGACAGTTTCACAACTTCTGTCGCATTTCAGAAACAGATTTCGAAGGATTACTGTGCAAAATAGGGCCAAAAATTTTCAAGAAAGACACAGGCTGGCGAGAAGCAATACCTATTCAGGAAAGACTAACATTAACACTTCGATATATCGCTACAGGAGATTCGTATACAAGTATAATTTATTTATTCAAAGTGTCGAAACAGCTGATTACCAGGATTGTTCCAGAAGTAGGCTATGTACAGCTATAATTGAGGAACTGAAAGATTTTATTAAGATACGACTGCAAGACAGGGGAAAGTTTCAATATACGGATATCTCACTGACAATAATTATCTTAAAATAATAAAAAGAGAGATTTGTCTATTTTTCGAATACGCATCATGCTTACGAAAAGGCAATTTTGAGTGCCAATAATTTATTTTGTGTGCAAAAGGTTAGAACTTTGTTTTTTCTGGGCGTGAATTTGTCCAAAAGGAACGAGACATATGTTTGTACGCGAACCAAGTTGACTCGTACACTTCATCACTTCCCATTCCAGATCTTTTTATGGACTTCTGTCTTTCCCTCCGGAATGATGTCAGTAGGAACTCAATTTTCTTTTTGACTTCTGCTCCCTACAATAAACAACAAATATGTATCCACTGAAAAAAAAAAAAATAATTTTCAAACTTTGCACGTGTTTGACTCGCCTACCTTGCTGCTGAACATCTTTCCAATAGGTTCCCAAACATCATGTTTTCTTACTTTATTGTGGTAAGAAGGATGCTTGGGATTCCATAAAGTTTCCCGCTCCCTATATCCATTAATAAGATTTATAACAGCATCTTCCGTCTACTCCAGTTTCGCCATCCTGTTGGTGAAATTGAACTAAGCGCTGCGTTCTGCTACGAACTACAAACTATAATGGCAAATTCCGTCCACAACGAATACCAACTTCCTTTGATGTACCAACAAGCGACGGATCACTTCCGAAAGCAAATCAAACGATCGGTTTACCTTTTCTGCGACGTACACACCTTCCGATTTCAGTCAGCGGATGCATTCGTTTGTCGTTCGTTCGCTAAGTGTGTACATTCCCCGAACGATGGATCAGCTGTGGTGGGAACTGCATTGGCCACCAAGGTTTCCAAACCTTATTGCTTTCGATTTTTGTCGCTTGTGATGGATGAAAGGCGAAGTGTAAAAAGAAACAAAGTAAACACAAAGGACGAATATTGTGAATAGTGCTGCTCTCAAAGAACAAAACGATCTCAGAAGAGCAATACCATTGTAGCCAACAGAGCGGAAAAGTGCATTGAAAGAGGTGGGGGAAATTTTCAATCATTATTTTCAACTATTATAGTTATAGTCTGACCCTGATCACGTTATATAACAGATTGACCATCGCAATATTAAAAACGGTAGCATGTGGAAGAGAACAACCACCAGGATCGTAACCGTCGACTGGCAACGAACGCTAGATGGAAATACAGTTGCTCGATGCAATTCAATTGAGAGTTATGACGTGACTCCTCCTACTGTCCCTAGATGGCAGTATAATAAATTTGATAAAAGTTGTTGCCGTGAAAGCTTATAAGGCTGAGCAATCTGTTAGGGGAGACTCGGCTAATTCCGCAATATTAAGAAGTAAATCTATCATATTTTTATCAAAATGTTTATTGAAAAATATTATCAAGGTATATAGACATTGACGAAGCCTTTCATTACCAAATGAGATAAAGAGACATATTAAAATGCAAATATATTTAGTTGTATATACACTACAGTTGAAAAATAACTCGGGTAATTCTGCAACAATGCGGATGAATCCATAATAGGACTTGGCTAATTCCGCAGTCGTAAATAATTATGAAATACATTATGAAAGTAACCTAAAAGGAACAATTTATATGTAACAATGCTCACTTTCTTCACAGCTGTGTAGCAAAGCACGAAAAACAGCTAACTTTCGATGTTTCACTGTATTGCCGACAGAGGTGTCAACCAATATCCTTGATTTTTTTCTATAGCACTGCAGAGGACATGCTTCCTGTTGACAGCCTCTCAAAACTTACGTCCACGCTATTGTAAAGACGCAGTAAAATCATATATCCACTACTGCGGAATTACCTGTTCTGCGGAATTAGCCGAGTTTCCCCAATATAGTGATTAGGGGTTATACCATAGAAATGAACAATACATGTTACCATAAAGCCATTTGCTTTTCCCTCTGTGCACTTTTAAGGCATGTTATGAGTAACATTCAAGCAGCTACATCTCCACACTCATACAAATTTGGACATATTTTTACATGAATAGTCCATATCACCATCCTCTAAAATATTTACTATTCCTCCTGATTAAAAAAAAAATATTTTCTCGTAACAATAGAACGTTTGTAGCGAAAACGTAATAGAATTTCCAATAATAAATCCGTAATGGTTGGTGTTGTTGTGGGTAGCAATATCTGGCTTTATTCCAGCAAGCGGAACGCATTCTGTCGGAATGTACTGGATTACTAAATAAATATTGAAACAAAATAATGGTTGCTCGCAATCCCAGGAGCCAACCACGAGTTTAATCTTATCAGCGAAGTAAAACGCGAGCATGAGTGACCAAACCCATTGACACGTTCCACACCCCATCATTCAAACCATTAGAGCCTCCAACCACCTTGTAATGAAATTTCATCCCACCTACCCGTCCCACTCTTTTCTCCCTTAATTCCTTTCTGCGCCGGTCGTCCAATTCCAGCCAAAGCAGAAATTACTCCATTTTCTAAAGCAGACCTACTTTCAACAAAAGATGCTATTCCAACGCAGTGAACGACAGGATCTTGTGGAGACAAAGAAGAATCATCCAGAAGTAAGATTCATATTAGACGTTTTGTGAAGAAGACAGATTACTTGGTTTCGTAACACAGAAAACAATACAAAGAGTTGAAATTAAAAATCCAAGAGGATGAAAATTCGATTTTTCAGTTAATATACAGTGAGGGATTCTGTCAATACGTACTTCTGGTAGTGGCAATTAAAGTCTTCTAAGAGAGAGGAATAAAATGCAATCTCTCTACTGAAGTGTAGTCTAAAACTTACCTCTAACTATTCTTACTATTTCACAAATCACCAGCGTTAAATTATGAAATACTACCATTTCTATCATGAACTCGTTATATTTTGTGACTTCTGCAAATATAAAAGCTATTAATACTAACAATTATTCTGGAACCGATATTAACAACAGTAATAATAATAATAATAATAATAATAATAATAATAATAATGATAATAATAATAATAATGATAATAATATTGTACCGACTGGAAATATAAAAATTGGAAATTTATCTTTTGAAGAGGTGGAAAAATTCAAATACCTGGGAGCAACAGTAACAAATATAAATGAGACTCGGGAGGAAATTAAACATAGAATAAATATGGGAAATGCCTGTTATTATTCGGTTGAGAAGCTTTTATCATCCGGTCTGCTGTAAAAAATCTGAAAGTTAGAACTTATAAAACAGTTATATTACCGGTTGTTCTTTATGGTTGTGAAAATTGGACTCTCACTTTGAGAGAGGAACATAGGTTAAGGGTGTTTGAGAATAAGGTGCTTAGGAAAATATTTGGGGCTAAGAGGGATGACGTTACAGGAGAATGGAGAAAGTTACACAACACAGAACTGCACGCATTGTATTCTTCACCTGACATAATTAGGGACATTAAATCCAGAAGTTTGAGATGGGCAGGGCATGTAGCACGTATGGACGAATCCAGAAATGCATATAGACCGTGGTAAGAATAAACATGAGTATATAGTATATACTGGACTTTTTTTAGTATATACTCTTCTTAATAAGAATAAAAACATTTGAGTACCTACTCATTTTTGATTACATACTCATAACATGGAAGCATAGCAGAATATACTCAAGTGTCCATCTTGTACAGAATATATACTCATGCTTGATAAGAATAAAAGCTAGTATATTCTCATATTTATAAGTTCGTTCTCATGTTATTCTGAGTATGGTTTGTAGCAGGCTCAATTCTGAATATTTTTTGATTTGTGTTCAGTTTAAAGTTAAATAAAAAAAAAAATGGCAGAATTTATGAACGATGTAGTACCTCACGGAAAAAATATAGAAAAAGACGTGAACTTCAGAAGTCTTTAACGCTTCACAAAAGCGAATGTGAAAAAAGGTTAAACACGTATTTGTTATTCATAAAAAAAAAACATAACCTATAAAAATATGAACGGCTATCAAATTATAAGGTTAGATTGTATTGTTAAATATAATTAACAATTACAGTTTATTTTGTAAAATTTGAATTGCAATATATATATATATATATATATATATATATATATATATATATATATATATATATAAAACTCTCTATAATAAAAAATAGAATTAGCATAACTGGAATTCTAGAAATGGATTGTAATCTCTATCCAACATCCTGTAATGACGATTTCCCAGTACTATTTTCTTGTTTCCTGTTTATTAACGTCACTTATCTTATTCTCTCTCTCTTTCATGTTTATTTATTTATTCATTTATTTACTTATTTATTTGTTTATTTAATTAATTAATTAATTAGTTTATTTATTTACTTATTTATTTATTTATAAAAAGCAAAACACAAACTACTACAGTATGCGGATAGCATGTGAAAGTCTATAAAAAAAAAACTGAGCATCACGGTGCAATGTGGTCAAAGAGGATAGGTAACACGAGTACATACTAACTTTTAAACGATCAAGAAGGCTGTAGAGATGAGTATATATTCGGGTTAGGTAGAATGTCTTTATTCTTACGAATATGAGTATGTTCTAGTGGTTACGAGTATATAATCACAGGAAGTGCTCATACTCAAAAGTATAAACCTTGAGAAAGTACTTAAGCTTTATTCTTACTACCCAGAGTGTTAGTTGAGAGATCGGAGGGAAAAAGACCTTTGGAGAGGCCGAGACGTAGATGGGAGGATAATATTAAAATGGATTTGAGGGAGGTGGGATATGATGATAGAGACTGGATTAATCTTGCTCAGGATAGGGAGCAAGGGCGGGCTTATGTGAGAGCGGCAATGAACCTCCGGGTTCCTTAAAAGCCAGTAAGTAAGTAAGTAAGTAAGTAAGTAAGTAAGTAAGTAAGTAAGTAAATAATAATAATAATAATAATAATAATAATAATAATAAAAACTACTACTCCACCCCTGTGGAGTAACGGTTAGCATGCCTCACCGTGAAATGAGCAGTTCCGAGTTCAAATTCCGGTTGGGACAAGTTATCTGGTGGAGGTTTTTTCCAGAGCTTTGTCTCAATCCATTAAGAGCAAATGCCAGGTAACCCTCGGCGCTGGACTCTGAACTCATTTCACTGGCATTATGACCTTCCTCTCACACAGATGATCCTAAGCCACTGATATAGCGTTGCAAAGGAGCAATTTAAAAAAATCTTCTGGTTGGAATGTAACGTGCATGTTGTCTGAGAATAAACTGTCATCGGCTGTTTACAGTGGTATATAGTCTAATAGTGGACTAGTGGCTATCCATGGAAAAAATTTACGGGATTATTTTATAGAAGGTGTTATCAGTATTTTTACTATTATATTATTATTAATATTTAATACTGTTATTATTATTATTATTATTATTATTATTATTATTATCACAGTAAACGAATAGTACCCTAAACATATATTAACAAATATACTTCGTAAGGTATCAGATTTTGAAAAAAACAATGAAAGGACACTATTACTACAGTCAATTGACCGTTGAAGATTGTCCCCTACTGTATAACAATCATTGTTGCCAACATGTAAATTGTATTCCCGTTAGCATAACACCTGGAAATCCGTCAGAATCCGTCAAAATTAAAATAATAAGAGCCTATATATATATATATATATATATATATATATATATATATAAAGCAAATTTTAACACAACTTACTTACAAATCCTGATTAATATAATAATAATTGTTCAAAATCTAACTCTATTAGGAGGAAATCTGAAACAGGAGATTCTTAAACATAGTAAGGATCAGGCAGGGCTGTTCAAATAAAAAATAAAAACTCTAAAAAAAAATGACACCGTCCAGTTGGCAACACTGATAACGATAAACTCGCGCAGCTTCATAAAACCGCGGTTTCTTAAAGCAGAGAATTCTTTATGAAGAAGTGGCGACGTGAATCTTCTTGTGGCTGACAGGAGCATTGTCGGCTAAGTGGGACCATTAGAGCCACGAGGCACGAGTCCCTCATCAGCTGACAGTCTTAATGCGCTGACTGAGCTGCAGGAGGCGACGCCGTCGCGGCTGTGACAAGAACACATCAGGGATTCTTTCGCAGCGGAGTTGAAATATAACTTATCTCGCACAAGAGGCTTCATACTTAATATTAAGACCGCGTTTGTGACTCAAATCCTAGCGAGCTGTTCCATCCAGGCTGCCCGGTTTCTACCCCCGGACAGTGATGGAATTTGTGATGGGCAGATGTCGCAGAAGATTTTCTCGGAGTACACCTTTTATCTTTACACCAACACACTCCACCTTCCACTCATTTTATCTACCATCTGCAGTACAGTACGATTATTTAGTCCTAACAGTCGCCGGAGATGTGTGCCTGGGTCAGGAGAGTCCATTTAGTTACGCCAAGGGGTGTTTGGGTTAGTCACTCGCTTGCCTTCGAAGCGATTGGATGTCATGCGGGCGGTAGAGCGGTATATTTCTAGTACAGTTAAGCTGTACTGCATTCCTTTACCGACCGCTCGCCCTTATCTCTACTCCGGAGCTCTCCCCACTACTACTATTACTTCCCCTCTTTCGTGTCGCTGAGCTGTCAAGACTAAATAATCGGTATGTAATTAAAAATAGGCTCGATTGAAGTCTTGAGGGTAGTACGGCTGTCCAATGCTGCTGAAATAGGAAGGTCTTGTGGCTCCGGACCCCTGGGGCTTATCAGGTATTCGTCTGGGAATGATACCTTGCTCTGTCAGAGCTTAGGTAGGATGGCCCACTTGCCAACATAGAAATGACGAACGCCACTCAGGTCACCTGTCGGACTTGGATAATCATCGCATATACAGAATGAACCGTAAGTAATATCACTAATTTAATACAATTTAACTCGTTTTTGCCTCCTTCTCGAGATAAAAATTGGACGGAGTTACGCAATAAGAGACCAAGCGCCAAAAATCTGTTTCGAGATACTGGTCATTGAAATAAATCTGTTTTTTTTTTTTATAAAACATTTTATGCAAGAAGTATTATAACATTCATACTATTACAAAAAAAAAGTCGGAGGCAGCGATTTTGGCAGGTGACATTTCCAGTAAGAGAGCAAATATTGTTTGTGTGAATGAGATGCGGTAACATTCTGAGTCGTTTATATTTTAATACTAGCAGCTCATATCAATTATCATTATTATGAAACACACCACGGTACAGTCCGTTTCAAAGAATACCTTAAATACATGTAAATGACTTTTGTTCGCAATGATTTTAGACTACGCCTCCTACATTTTCTAAATTAAAAGGAAAAATCATATATGTAGAAAGTAATCTTCATTTTAAATTTTACGTCTCTAGTTAAATATACTTTGGTGAAGTTTTTAAAACCGCCAACTCCTTTCTCAATCCTCTCTGCTCGGGGGGGGGGGACCTGAAAAGTTATTTGAAAGGAGTACATGAAATTTAATTTTTTTACATTCCTTTTACATTTTAGAAACAATTCTGGGAGATGAGATGAGATGAGATGAATAGTCTAACCCAATATTTTATGAGTGCATCTTTGTTTTAAATTTAAAGGCTGCACGTCTGCTGATTATAAAAAATAAATCGGTATAATTATTTTGATCATTACTGCCTCCTTTTTCCATCTCTTAATGTTCGTATTTCGTAAAACACAGTCTTATCTATTGACTAAGGATTAACAGAAGCCTACGTAGACTATAGGGTTTAAGGAGATTTAAGTTGACGAATCAGTCAGTCTGTTTATTATAGAATAGTTTTTTTTTTATTATATAGATGTATTTATATTTTATAGTAACGAGGAAAAGACAGGCAGCGGCAACTGGAATTATCTGGGAAAATGTGTGCCGGGAACTGATCCCTTTTCATATACTACATGCACACATTATAGATTACTGTAGTTCTATAGTTTAGCTATAATATGTGTTATATGTGTATAGTTTTTGGAAGTGACTATCCATCCACTCGGATCTCGAGCCTGTATGTGTACCCTTATGTCCTACATATTCCAGCTTCAGTTCGCTTAATGCAGAGATATCAGCCGACCTTGCATCGGTAATTCACTCTGGAGTTCAGATTAACAAAACCCGTCTGCCAAAATCGCTAGCCCCTACTATACAAAAA
This sequence comes from Periplaneta americana, assembly GCF_040183065.1. Lineage (NCBI taxonomy): Eukaryota > Metazoa > Arthropoda > Insecta > Blattodea > Blattidae > Periplaneta > Periplaneta americana. Next base: position 124,783,403 of record NC_091123.1, read on the forward strand.
ATAGCACAAATAATACCAAAAAGGCTAACCGATTTTTAATAAGAGACCAGCAGTTGAATTAATATTTCAAAACAAAATAAATAAGTGAATTTTATACAATAAACGAATTTGTTGCTTATAAATAGCAGCAAAATTCAGATATCGCATTCTTGATTTTTTCCGAGTTAAATTAGCGTGCTATCAATAGATTTGTACAAATATCTCATTTTTTTCAAATTGTCGATTCGTCTATTATTGCGAAACTCCGTCCAATTCTTTTATGTGAAATATTACATAGGGTGTTTTGGGAACGCCATCGATTTAATTCCCAATATGCTCATCCAATTTAAGAGAGCGGTGTATTATGATAATAAATTATTGGAAATATATGCAAAAATTTTATCGGAGGAAATTTAACATTTTAAAGTTCCTTTGCAGGACGAAAAGTTAAATTTGTTTGGACCAATTGCAGCACATTGAACTATACATCAATTTGTTTCTTTCTTTCTCTCCTTTATCTCTCTTCTTCTCCATCTCTTTCTCTCTTTTTCTATATCTTTCTTTCTCTCTCTCTTTGTTTCTCTCTATCTCGTTCTCTACATCTTTCTTTCTTTTTAGATTCTACGTGGTAGTTACAACTCCCCCTCATGTCTCTTGATCCTGACATCACTGAATAATTCTGCGGGTATGTTTTTCATAGCTAAGGATCTTCGACTTATCACCCAACTTTAACAGTATCGTGACATTAATTATTCACACTCTAGACACTCCCAATGGAGATGAAGTAACCTTACGGTTGTACGTTCACGACGATAGGGGCGCTATTGTCGGTGACTATGAGCCATGTAATATCAAGGTATGCCCGTAGGGGCGCAGGTGCTGCATTCTCGTAACAATGTAATTTTATACACAAAATAATAAGAGAGTTTGTTGAGTTTGGCGAGCTATTAACTTATCATCGTACGCATTAATTTTATATAATTGTATGGAATTTATATTCTTTAAGTGCTGTTTATTTTGACTTTGCTTTTATCCTGTGTCGTACTTATGTAATATCCTGTGTGATATTCTCTGGTTTCTTTCGTTACAATATTATAAGGAAGAAAAAAATTATAAAAGTATTATAGCGATGTACCGCAGTACATATGATATTTCCATGCAGAAATTCTGCGTTGTCATATGATAAGGATCGATTGATCAGAGAAAAATTCTCTCCGGCACCGGGATTCTAACCCGGGTTTTCAATTCTACGTGCTGACGCTCTATCCACTAAGCCACACCGGATTCCAATTTCGATTCCGTATTGAATCCTCTCACTAGCAAACGTTCTGATGGGGGGAGATAAAAAGTTAAATTTTTTTCTTCTGTCATGTTAATAATGTCAAAAGAAATGCTTATAGAAATTTTGGCCACTCAACCGCAATTACGAGGGCCGTAAAAAATTGATTCGCCAGGGTCCGTTAACAGAAAGAAAAAACACAATTTCATTGGACAAATTTATTAGAAAGGACACAACTTCTTGAGCTATTTTCCAACATATTTTCCATCGGAATTGAGACATTTCTCATATCATAGGATCGACAGAGAGAGGTGCAGACGCAGTCAAACTCTGGTTCCGATCTGAGGCGGCTGACTTTACGACACAAAAATTGATCCCATGGTATGGCAAATGTCTCATTTCCAGTAGGGGATATGTTGACAAATAGAGCAAAAATTGATGTATCTGTTTCAATAAATATTTGCATGAAATTGTGGTTTTTTTCTATAAACGACTCCAGGGAAAATCACTTTATGGACGGTCTCGTAATTGCGGTCGAGTGGCCAAAATTTGTATAAGGACTTCTTTTACATTATTAACATGGTGGAAGAAAAAAAAATAACTTTTTTATCTGCCCCCATCAGAACGTTTGCTTGTCAGTTTAAGCTCCACCTCTTAGTTTCTCTTTAGTGGCCAACCCTCATGCACTGTAACACAGATGTGTGACAGTGGCACATTGTCCAACATACTAATGTGCAGAGGTGCACTCATTAAGAGTGACTAAGTGGCCGGGATCCGACGGAATGAGCGCCGTCTTAAATCGCTAAGTGATTGTATACGTATATCATAGTGTGGCTTAACATTTTAACGTTTTTAATATACTTTCATGCCTTCTACAAATATAAAATTTATACATAATGTAAATACAATTACACTATGTACATAGATTACAAACACATATTTCCAAAAAGTCGATTTTTGACACCTTAATTCATGACGTCCCCCCTGAATATAGAAATGTCAGAAAGAAACAATGTTCAAGTTCTATAAAGTTGTTCCGATTCTAACTTATGGTTAAGAATGCTGGACATTAACAAGAGAACAGGGGAAAAGACTGGATTCGGTGGAGATGCGTTTTTAAGGTCAGCAGGAGGTTGCATATTGATGAACCATAAATGAAACAAAGATATCAGAGAAGAACAAAGAATAATAGGAATAAATTAATTAATCTAAGTATCGACAGAAATGGTTTGAATACATACAAAGAATGGAATAAGATTTCCAAAACGGATATTGAACTATAAACCGAAGATTAACGAAGACAAACAAGTCCCTTAAAATATTGGAGTGATACCTTTCCTCTAATTTCATAACCGGAACAGGCTATTGCAGCCTATCTACGAAGCAGATTATATGACAGGGTTTAAGCCGCAGTCGCATTTTTTTACTTTTGCTATTCGACTTCTAAATATATGACCAACGTTCAATGCAGATGTGCAGAAATGCGGCATTTACAGTGGACTTAGGAAAACTTCAGAAGCGAAAATGATTATGGAGAGATGTTATGACATAATTAGTGATGGAGAATCTAAATGTAAATTAAATGTTAATGGAATGGGTAATGTTCAAGAAGGTATTGAGCAATAGATGTTCAGTAATGTATTTAAAATAATTGGTACAATTCATGATTCATGTATGTTAACAAGTGAAGTTAACAGTTTCCTCTAATTGATTTAGTTATACAGTAATTCTCCAACAATTTTAATAATATAGTAAATTGCGAGAGAGAAAGTAGTTACATAAACTTTGTATGCCAGGTGCGATTTAAGATTTCTGATGAGGGGGGGGGGATAGATTCCTAGATAGAGAATACCATACATAAGATTATTATTACCCTCATTCGATACGGCTCAACGCTTGTCGCACTGAGTTGCTTGTCTTGCATCTTGATTATAATAATAATTATATCCATGAGCAGGATTAAGATAAGATGTGTAATTCCAAAGTTTTTTATTGTTGTCAGCTTGTTGGTGATGAACTGATGATAATACATCAATATAATTTTCTTTGCTTACTTTATACTTTATAAAGTACATATAGGCTACTCGTATTAAAACAGTTTCATTTTGTGAGGAGGGATAGAAGTTATCTCTGGCAGGGATGTTAATATGAATTTGTGAGGGGGGATAACTTTCAAACAGGGGGGAATCCCTCTCATCCTCCCCCCCCCCGTTAATTCGCAGCCTGTTTGTATGAATAGAAATTACAACCCGCCTTTCAGTAAAATGAGTTAACACTATGCTAACAAGAAATGTTGAAGAGCCACTCGTAAAAAATTTTACTTCCCAAGTGTTTTCAATCTTTGGAATGCTCATAAAATAGATGCAATTTAATGTGATGTAAATTCGGCAGAAATTGAATTTAATTATGTGTAATGATTTACTTTATTAGAGTAAGGTAAGATGTATTGAAAGTAATAAAACTCCAAGAAGCAAATTACACAATTTTTGTTTCTACAAGCCTTATTACTTTCATCTTTCTGTGCAGTGATTTTGAATGTTGTATAACATTTTCGTAATTTTCACAAATGCAATTTTCTATTTGTGAACTTTTGCGACAATTATTTATTTCCTGGCTTAAACTCTTATTATGGTGTTCTTAGTAGAATAGGAAGTGATACTAAGGGATATGCTATTGGAGTTAAATGATAGCTGTGAGCAGTATGGGATGAAGATAAATGCAAATAAGACGAAGACCATGGTCATAAGAAGAAAAATAAAGAAGATAAACTTGCGAATTATAAATAATGCAGTAGAGCAAGTGGACAGCTTCAAATACTTGGGCAGTACTATAAGCAGTAACATGAGCTGCTGCCAGGGAGTCAAAAGGAGGATAGCAATGGCCAAGGAAGCTTTTACTAGAAAAAAAGGATCATTTTCTACGGATCTCTGGAAAAAGAACTAAAGAAAGGGACTAGTGAAGTGCTTTGTATGGAGTGTTGCATTGTATGGGGCAGAAACTTGGACATTACGACGAAGTGAAAAGAAGCGAATGGAAGCATTTGAAATGTGGATATGGAGAAGAATGGAACGTATGAAGTGGACAGACAGAACATGAAATGAAGCTGTGTTGGAAAAAGTGGGTGAAGAAAGAATGATGCTGAAACGGATCAGAAAGAGGAAAAGGAATTGGTTGGGTCACTGGCTGAAAAGAAACTGCCTGCAGAAGGATGCACTGGAAGGATGTACTGGAAGGAATGGTGAATGGGAGAAGAGTTCGGGGTAGAAGAAGATATCAGATGATAGACGATATTAAGATATATGGATCATATGAGGAAAGAAAGAGGAAGGCAGAAAATAGGAAAAACTTGAGAAATCTGGGTTTGCAATGAAAGACCTGTCCTTGGGCAGAACACTAAATGAATGAATGAATGAATGAATGAATGAAACCCTTATTTTTTATGGTGATGATGATGATGATGATGATGGTGAATTGACTAATTTTAGCCTATCAGTACGAACTACATCAGAAATACAATTAGCTAGAACTGAAATTTTATCTGCACGGAAGAACGGATAAACCGAAGGTCATAACTATATGTAATCACTTTTTCTACAAGCGCGATGCATGTGGGAATTGTCTTCCGTTACCAGTGATTTCTCTTCGTCATAATTCATAGCACCTATTAATCTTCACACATTTACTAACTAATAATGACATAGCAGGGAGTCACGCCTCGCAGATGAGCACCTACTCGTTTAACATAATTCCACAACCTGAAGAACATTCTGTCGCAAAGTTCTTCATAAATCGCTACTTCGTCTTCTCCATATTCTAGACAGGGGGCTTAAGTTTGAGTGTTTTATAAAACTCGTACGTCACTATCCATTTTTGGCCATGAAGGGAATATCAAGGCAAAGACCTTGATAATAATTACAGGGATAATGCAATGCTGTGTACACAATTATTTCCCCTCTTTCGTTTAGGTCACATTGGAGCGAACTCTGCATCTATCAGTTCATATATAAAAACAACCCATCTCATTTATGACGTAATTCCCCTGAGCTTTGAAACTGGTAATTTGAGGTTATTGTTTATTTCTTTGGTTAGCCCATTCAAGCGGAATTAAATTTTCCGGTAACAAAAGAAACATCTATAGAAGATAAGAAGTCAAGCCATCGTATTAGCAAATGAATTCGTCTCAAGCTTTTTCAATTAGAATAATAACCCTTTGTGGGCTCTAGCTTTCTTAAGACTTTTAAAGTATCTCCAATTTCTCGTATACAAAAATGTTTACATTACCTTGAATGTGACAAAGAACGAATAACGAACAGCAGCACAAATGTTTTTGCTTTGATCAGCCAGAACGTTTAGGCCTTACTTTAAGGCACGAATTACAAAAACGAAAAAATCATTGCTGTTAATATGCAACATACGAGTATCCGTGAGTGAAAAGGTTTTTCTAGACAGCCGCTCCTGAAATGAGATATTTAACGCTAGGAAACTGTTAAAATTGGCTATTATAAGGTAGCGTGCGAAAAGTTCTTTTAAAGGCCCATTCACAATGAAAACTTTAACATTAACGCGAGGACATAAGCGTACGATAATTGCCCTGGGTAGCGCAGTCGGTATAGAGCTGGCCTTCTGTGCTCGAGGTTGTGGATTGGATCCCGGGCCAGGTCGATGGCATTTAAATGTGCTTAAATGCTATAGGCACATTGCACTATTAAATCAGATAAGTTTATGACGTCTTTTATGAAAAAACATTGATAAAACATTATAACTTATCGGAACAAAGATGAGTATTACATTCAGACGGGTATTAAATTCATGTCAGTAGATTTACTGGCATGTAAAAGAACTTCTGTGGAACAAAATTCCGGCACACAGGCGACGCTGATATAACGTCGGCAATTGCGAGTGTCGTTAAATAAACCATAATTTAAATTTTTTAACGTACGATATGAATATAAGATTCTGACCACAATGCCAACAGAACGCTATGTCAAAACAAAATTTGAAGAGTGTGGCGAATAAGAATGGATACTTCGACAATGTATGACAATGTAGCAATACAATCTAAGTTCCTACATAGCCTAACTTGACACTTGTTATTGGGTACTGACAATCCCAAAAGAACTCTAGTCTCATAGTATCATTAGGACCCGGAAGTTAATGCAAATTCATATTTTTATAGTTATTGTCATCCAGTAGCGTACACAGAATTTTGTCAAGCGGAGTTAGTATCACAACTGAAGAGTTCAGAGCCATAGTGGGCCAAGAGCCATTTATTAAAAACGGAGAAAGCAAGGGTTAAAGTTAAGTGAATACCATAGTTTAATGAATATTGACATATCACTTAGTCTTAATGTGTATAATTGATATTACTTGCTATATTTTCATTGAATTATGGTAATAACTTAATTTTAACCCTTGTTTTCTACGGTTTTAGTAAATGGCGCTTGGCCCACTATGGTTCTGAACCCTTCATTTGTTTACAATTTGCATTATCTATATTTTACAGTTTGTGTATTGTTATTATTATTATTATTATTATTATTATTATTATTGTCATTATTAATAAATATGAACTAAAGAATGCAAAAAAAAAGTTAAGCGAACGTTTCGCAATAAAGTCAGAACTGAAAACTAACGAATGGGTTAATACCGCTCTTGAAATGAATTTAAAATCGACAACCCACAATACTTAACATCTGCACTGCAGAACTTTCAAAACAATCTTTTCAATATGTCTCACAACAAGTTAAATTTCATTTTACTACAAGTCGGTACTAGGTGGTAGGCCTCTCTTTAATAAAGATATTATTGTTATAATTGGAACGTGCCGCAGGACCAACTACAGGGATTTATTGAAACAGAGGTAGGAGGACTAAGCCTTATGTCGTTGTAGATCTTGTTACTGTAACGGTGAGAAATTAGAGAAAGCAATAACGATTATGAATAAAAAAATATTCAAATCTAAATAGGCCTACGTTTTTTTTTTTTTTTCAAAGTTCAGGAGAGGTGGGCTTCAAACCCGGTAACCCGTCTTGCATACGCTCCTGGTTTCATCCCATGCTCATTGCGATATGTGCATGAATTATAACTTTGCACCACCTACATAACTTTTGACGCATGTGGCTCAGTGACATGAAACTCGGTGTGTGGGATAGCCGTATACTAAGAACTCAATAATAGTATTACCACAGTCACTAGTATATACAATCACGAAGCTCAATACGTAGTAAATATGCATCAACAGATAGTTGCTAAGCACTAGAATCGCTAATATCGCCTCATTAGAGACAATGCGAAATAGTACCGGCACAGTCCATTGTTCCTAGCACCCACACAACTCAAGCTTCGTGACTGTATATACTAAACTGTGGTATTACCGAGTTTTTCCTACTTCCTGTTTAACTTTAAGTACCTCTCACTCTCTTATTTTAAATGAAATATCCAATACATTTTTTTTTTTAATTTTCGAATAATGCTCATGAAGATATTTTCAAAAAGTACCCACACTAGACACTTCTATACAAATTTATTCTTGCTAAATCAAGAAAACAAAAAAGTGTAGGTCTAACGAATAATATGAGTAAAATGCTTCTTTTGTTTGCTGTGATTTGTCTGTCCTTTGTTTATTTCCATGAAATATGAGTAAAAACGCTTCTTTTTTTAAAATGTGTTTAGAATTCACTCTCTTTCGCTGAACATCACATAGAATTATGAGTATTGAACGCACTAGATGTCAGATTCAATCGCTTAAATAAGATGTTTCTGTATCAATAAACATGATTCCATGGACATAAACAAACGACAGACAAATCACAATAAACAGAGGCGTTTTACTCCTATTATTCGCTATACCTACACTTTTCTGTTTTCTTGATTTAGCAACAATAAATTTGTATTGAAGTATCTAATATGGATACTTTTTGAAAAGCTCTTATTGAGCATTATTCGAAAATATAAAAATATATTGTGTATTCCATTTCAAATAAGAGAGTTGGAGTTACTTCCGTTAAACTGTAAACAGAAAAAACTCGATAATACCATTATTGAGTTCTTAGTATATGGCTATCCTCACACACCGACTTTCATGTCATTGAACCACATGCTTTAAAATTTATTTAGGTGGTGCGGGACTTTTAACTAACTCTGTATAAGGCCCTGATAGCAGACAACAGAAGTCTTGTAAAGCTGATAATATTAACAAGCTCTATCATCATTTTCCTTCACGACAATAAACTGAAAATCCTTCGAACGTCCAAACTATTCTCACATTGTAACTGAATCCCACCAAGTTGTTCTAAATAGCATAGAAAATCTTGTTATCATGAAACAAGAAGTAGCAATCGCTGTAAGCAAGATAGCTGTAGACACTGCCCCAGGTCCTGACTATGTACTGGTGAGGGCTTTGAAAGACGGAACATGCTATGAGGTAATAGTTATTATAGCGACCAACCTGCTGATAAAGTCTTTAGTACCAGTTTTCCTCAAACAAGTTAGAGCAGTATTAATTTATAAAGGTGGGGATGAAGTGAATCTTGAAAACTGGAGATCCATAACGATTTGTTCTGTGGTCAGACGGGTAATAGAGTGAAATCTTGATTCTCGCCTGAAAACTTTATTTAACTTCTGCGAAAATCAAAGAGACTTTACTAATTCCCCGGTATCCTGATAAATACATCAATTCTGGAGTCAGTTTTAGTTTCTGCAAAATCTTAGAAGAAAGAAGTAACATTAGTATTTCTCGACATGAGTAAATCGTTTGACAATATGGGTTACAAACACCTTCAGAACACTTTGCTAGCACTTGGATTGCCTTCCAAATTATCCAACCTATTACTAGAGCTGCAGAGAGATAACAAAACTCAAATAGAAAAGGGAAGTACGAAACCAAACGAATCACTATCAAGAGAGGAGTTATGCAGAGTTCACTGCTCTCTCCCTTCCTTTGTAACATATCAACTGACCATAATCTTTAAGACCTTTCTACTCAAGAATTACAGGAAGAGCATGGATTTTCAGTTTCCCCTGGACTACCAAACGTAAAATCATTAGGTTTTGCAGACGACACTGTAATTGTTGCTAGAAATGAAGACTCAGCACGAGTACTGGTTGAACTTGCCATAACTAGATTTAAAGAAATTGGTCTTTACATAAACATATGCATTTCTGTAACCAAAGGACTTCTTAATTATAAATCTCTTGACTTAATTTCGGGCCAAACAATTCCGTCAATTGTCCCAGAAGAAAATATAAAATATCTCGGCATAAGTTATCACGCTTCTACCGTATTTGATGTAGCCAAGTGTATGGAAAAGTTAAGGAATAAACTAAATATCCTTGCATCAACTCCTCTATTACAACACAATCAGAAATGTTCTGTGTTATGCAGCTACATCTGTTCTACTCTGATTTATCAGTTTCAGACAACACCATTGAATAAAATACCAGCCAAATTTCTTTCTGATGCCGATGCTCTCATTAAATGAAATACTCCAGCTTCCCACCGATACGCCAGACAACATGCTTTCTGCTGACAGAAAAAAACAAAGGATTGGGACTTTTTAACTCTAGCTGCGAAGCTTTTTTGTAGGATATCAATGTACGTCAGAGCTTACAACGATCACGAAATATCCAAGTAAACGCTTGTCGCAACTTGTCTAATGAAATTGAGGTTTATTTAAATAAACTTGGATTTCGAAACATCTCTTCTGATTCACTTCAAATGAAAAAATTGAGAAAAGAAATCAGGGAGCGAGCATTAGAATCTTGGTGCTCTTTAAATTAGAAAGGAAAGGCGTCATCCTCTACAAGGAGTTCACTCCCGCCAATAAATGGATCCGACAACCTGATCGCCTCACTAACAGTGAATGGAGACTAACTCTTAAAATGATAGCTAATGTTTGTCCGATGCGTGCTATACCAGGAAGGTCCCGAGACGGAAACCACTGTCGTCTTAGAATCAGTGAGATTGAAACTCTTGGTCACGTTTTGGGTGCCGGTCCTTTCAGCGAGACACTGCGGAACTCTAGACATCACTTAATCAGGTCCATGACTGCCGAAGCCTTGAGGAAGAAAGGTCTCACTGTACATGAAGAAGTCCATGGCATCTCTCAAGAGGGATCCTGTCGGCGAATTGACATGCTTGCCATTCCACCAGGCTCTACATCCGCCTACATTATCGACCCGACAGTCAGGTTCGAGGCACAGGAACAACAGCCCGCTGAAGTTCACGCAGAAAAATGCAGAATTTATGAGCCCACAGTTCCATTATATTTACAGAAATATCACCTCGCTTCCAATGAAGTAGTTGGGCTAATGGTTGGCGCTAGGGGCACAATACCTCGCCTCTTTGTCAGTTTCTACAAGAAGTCCAGCTGAACAACGACTTCATTCGTGATGTTTCCCTTACTGCTATCAGAGGAACTCTTGCCTTTTTAAAATACCATCTGTACTTTGTTTCCTAAAGGGAAGAACTTTTGTTATTATATGCATGCTATTTTCTTTCCTGTTCTTAATTTCCCTTTTTGTTCGTTCCCTACGTTTCTCTTTTGTGATATTTTTTGTCTAATTTCAATTTTGTTTTCACTCTGTGAGTTAGTTATGCTTTGTCTAATAAGGCTGAAAAGCTGAAACTGTGTATTTCTAAATAATAAATACTAATAATTCTAAAAGTGATTTTTGTCGCATATTGTGATTCATAAGGTATGCTTATACTTGTTTCCACAAATTGGATTCATATTGTTTGTAAACCTAATTTCAGTTAATTTTGTTTTTTTTTTTATCATTTAAAGATTTTTCTATTATCATAGCTGCATTTGAAACAATAATAAGAAAGTTTTTACTACATATTTCAACAATATATGTTGAATATTTTAACATTTCATAGCATTTTTGCATGCATATTTTGTAATTTGATAAAGCATTAATTTCCAGGTCCTAATTATCACTATGCCGTTTTCTTTTGAGTTTTCTATGGACTAGATCTTGTGGTGGATTGATGACATACAACTCGAAGCGACGGATTCATGAATGCTATCAGGAAGTCAAAAGGAGGGTAACAATGGAAAAGGAAGCTTTTAATAAAAATGGAGCATCTTCAGCGGACCTCAGGAAAAAGAACTAAGGAAGAGACTAGTGAAGTAGTTGTGTGGAGTGTGGTGTTGTATGGGGCAGAAATATACAACGAAATGAACAGAAGCGACTAGGAGCATTTGAAATAAATATGGATATTCAGAAGAATGGAACGCGTAAAATGGGTAGAAAAAATAAGAAATGAAGCTGTGTTGGAAAGAGTGGGCGAAGGAAGAATGATGCTGAAACTGATCAGGAAGAGAAAAACGAAATTGTCTGGGTAACTGCCTATGACGTAAGTGCCTATTGAAGGATGTACTGGAAGGAATGGTGAACGAAAGAAAAGTTCGAGGCAGAAGGAGATATCTGCAAAAAAAAATACGTATATATATATATATATATATATATATATATATATATACACACACATACACACGCACATACACACACATACAAAAGCACACATAGATATACACATACACAGAGTGGAAGTGAAATAACACTGCAGATTTTCAGAGCGAATAGCTCATATTGTATGTAAAAAAGAAGTGTAATACCATACTGCTGGGAAGTCAGTCTCCTCAGAGAGATTTTTTCTTTTTTTCACGAATATGTAACACCCTGTTATTCGGTAACTATTGCGAGTATGATCGTGATTTTTATCCATATCGATCGAAAACCTAATAAAGAACAATAAATTTATCCCTCTGGTGTATTTCAATAACGTGGACGGTTTTCGTGTAAATTTAATTAAAAAATCACTCATTTGAAGTTACTGACCAGATTGTAACATTGTATTCAGAAAGGGAGATGGAAGGTAGTTCACTAAGGCAGACAGACTTGAATTCGTTGACCTCTTCCATCTGTATTACGTGAAGAAAGAGCAGTGTGTTAGCTGCGATGTAACCCCAGACTGCTGAAACTTCAAACTCAATTTTCTAATTAACCGTGCATTTAATCACAAACCTTAATAGAAGTGTTCTATTCACTTAAGTGTACTCTATGATCCCTTTCAATCTGCAGGATTATTTCACTTTCACCCTGTATATGTTATCAGTAGACAGTGGATGCAGGATGACTTAAGGAAAAGTGAAGTTGTTTCGTATCAGAGTATATGGCACGTGCCGCGCCGTCCGTCTTTTGTGTACCTGGCGAGTACACCAGCGTACAGAACGAAGGAACCCCGATCCGTTCATAGTAACATTGCAATGCAATGTATGCAGTTGTGTTATCCTGCTCAAGTATTTAGTACGCGTTGAATATGTTGTGCTGATCCATTCATAATGGCAAAACGTTAAATTCGCTCAGAGATACGAAATACAATTAAGAAGTATGAGAGTGACATTTTTTGTATTAACGAAGACAATATCGTGTGTAATGTATGTAAAATTGAAATAAAATCCAGAACAACTCAGGCTATAGAGAAACATTGCAACAGTACATCGCACAGGAAATGGGTTGAAATGAAATCTGAGGAACCATCATCATCATCATCATCATCATCATCATCATCATCAACAACATCTAGTTGTGCGGGTCTAACGACACGTGCAACATGATGCTCAGTACAAATATTCCTCTAAAGAAATTGAGTGATCTCCATTTTAGAGGTTTTCTTCAGAAATTCTCTCGATACAAAAACTGTTTAAGCGATAGGCGAAGACGATTGAGCTTCGACAACTTACGAGAATATATCGGCGTTTACTGCAACACTGGTAATTGCATCAATGATGACGAGGACTGAACCTTGCAAGGTATGTACTACAGTACGTTATTTTTCTTTTCCTTCTGACTGTACGGAGATATAGTAGCATGTTGACGTCGTTTGTTTACGTTTAAAACCTGTTCAGCGAATGGTCTGAATGAAAAAAATGTAACATATAGTAAATGTGCACCTACATTCAACGATAAGTCATTCCGCATCCACTGTCTATTTATAAGATATATGCGGAGACTAAGAGGAAGGCAGAAAATAGGGAATATTTGAGAATGTTAGGGTTGCAGAAATGTATGAATGAAATATTATTTGTAAAACTTTCTCTTCTCTGAGAAATGTATAAAGCAGGCATACCAGTAACTTGCAATATAAAGCACTGTGGGTAGACTATGTAATCATGTAAAGGACTTTCAAATAAACTATGAGAATTTGCTGAATTCCATCTGCATTATGGACTCATATTCAGTAATTAAAATGATGCCAGAATTAGCAAACCAAAGACATTGTTATAATCCTGTGGAAGTTTAAAGTAACTTTTTTATCTCGTCACTAATTAGATCTAAACACAAGAGCTCGTTAAATTTAATCGTCTCAACACACATTCAAGAATGACGTAATATAATTACCAACCCTAGTACAAAGGGATGTAAACAACTCTTTTATGTAAATAATATGCTTCAAAACATTCTTGTCATATTTCAGCAGACTCTGCTTGTGTGCCGAACACAACAGTTTACTTGGAGATAAACTTCCTGAGAAAAAGTTTCCAATATTGAAAGAATATCGGAAATTGATAACTTCCAAATGAGAAGGTAGTCACAATAAACTCCTAGCTTACATGTAAGGGAAACTATCTGTGCAAAAGAAATTGATTATACTTTCTCAATATAGTACGATGCGTCCTTCTCAATGATTAAAAAGAACATGAGATCTGAATTCTACTGTACATCTTTAAAATAAATGTGCCATATAATTTTTGGCGGCTTATTTTATTAAAAGTTATTGCTGAAACAGTACGTATAGAGAAAATTACACTTTAATAATATGGACGAAGAAAAATTAATAATTCTTATTCAGAATTATCCGATATTGTACAATAAAACACAGAAGTACTATAGCCATCCCTGTTTTTCCGAGGAATCTGTATCCGCTGTTTTAGTTATCCGCGGTTAACGTCGGCGACATTTCTTTCACGTACATCTGAAGAGTTTTATACAAAATATAGAATTTAGTCACACTCTGTATTCATAGATGGTGGTAATGTAAATCACCAATACTGTCCTTAGTGGCATCGCCCTCAGTGTCCTGGCACCTGCTGCAGTAGCAAGCTGTCAACGGGTTATTCCTAGGTTTCGCAATTATCTGATGTTTCGCGGATCCGCGGAAGTTTCGAAACGTATCCCACGCGGATACGGGGTGTTACTGTACTATAATAATTATGTCCATGATAATGCTTAGGGCGAAATAAGTAAATTAATTTTGTTAAAGTAGAATAACTGCTGAACTTATCAATATTCATACGAAATGTATATTAAATAGTATTTAATATTAATTTATTATTTTTTCAAGGAAGAGACTTATGAAGTGCTTTGTGTGGAGTGTGGAATTATATGGGGCAGAAACATGGACATTACGACAAAGTGAAGAGAATTAAGTAGAAGCATTTGAAATACTGTGTGAATATGGAAAATAATGGAACGTGTGAAATGTACAGAGATAATAACAAATGAAGCTGAGTTGGAAAGGATGGATAAAGAAAGAATAATTTTGAAACTGACTGGAAGAGGAAAAGGAATTGGTTGGGTCACTAGTTAAGACGAAACTGCCTAATGAAGGATGCACTGGAAGGAATGGTGAACAGGAGAAGAGTTCGGGGCAGAAGAAGATATCAGATGATAGACGACATTAAAATACATAAATCATATAAGGAGACAAACAGGAAGGCAGAAAATAGGAAAGATTGGAGAAAGCTGGATTTGTAGTAAAAGATCTTCCCTTGGGCAGAACACTGAATGAATGAATGAATGAATGAATGAATGAATGAATGAATGAATGAATGAATGAATGAATGAATGAATGAATGAATGAATGTGTATCTTGCTACAAAATGGAGAAAACTCATTCAGCTGATTGAATTTGCCTTACTTTATCTTACGTTTAGAGTTAGGTGGCTACGGGCAGGTTAGGACGACCCTTTGCACGTCAGCCATATTGAGGCTCATGGTGCACTTCGAAGTGTATGGGATGAATGAGATGAGGGTGTACCAGCCCACCGGCCGCATGTGATCCCTCACCCGCCCACCCAATGGGGGCCTCCTACCCTCCCCCGCTATAAGTTCATACCGCCAAGTGACCAAGCAGTACAGGATTCACTACAACGGTCCTTCTAAGATTCGAAGCACCCTTGGAAGTGCTCTTAAGAAATTAATCCTGGCACAGATATTGCGGAAGGCTGGCAACCCAGGAACGGTTGTGGAGAGGACACTCCCATACGTAAACGGATGAAGACATGCGTCTTGACCTGAATATGTATATTGAAAGAGATGAGAAAGATGAATGATTTGATATGAAATCTAAATTCTTTTTCTACACGGGAGGGGAAGGGTAAATGGACCGTGGCAATGAAAATTCCAACCCGGCATTTGCCTAAGTAACTGTTGAAAACTACTAATCTTATTTTAATGTCCAGCTATAGCATCAATATAATAGTAATGTTTTGTTTTACGCTTTATATTTTATTGTTCGCTGTATTGTCCCACAAAACTCTCTAAATGAATCAGGGATTGCAGAAACAGCACATATCACTAGCGCGCAGAAACAACTCATGTCAAAGACATGTGTCGACACATTGGTTGTGATTCCAGATGGCAGAGATCTACGACACAAGGATACAAAAACTGATCCCACTGAATGACAAATGTCTTGGTTCTAGTGGGGAATACGTTGATAAATAACTCAACAACTGCGATATTTGTTCCTATAATACTTTCCATGAAATTTTGTTCTTTTTCTGTAAACGGCCCCAGGGAAACGTAATTGCGCTCGAGTGGCCAAAATTTGTGTAAACACTTCTTTTGACATTATTAAAATGATGGAAGAAAAAAGATTGATTTTTTATCCGCCCCCATGAGAATGTTTGCTTGGAAGTACAAAGGAGAATACCTTATCTACCTTCTTCATTGGAATATCCAGGCAAAATCGTGCCAATTCAAAGACGGAAGCTTGACGATATAAGCAAACTAATGCGTTACATACCACATGAATATCAAGCATCTTACAATAATATTCTTCAGTGCCCTATTGTGGAAAAATAAATTCATTTATATGCTGAACTTATGTAGTACACAGTAGGCCTATCCATATATTATAATCCTAATTTGACAAATAGACTTTAGTTGAACTGAAATTATTATACTACAATTTTGATTCCTTGCAGAAACAGCACATGTTAAGCTAATATATATACTCATTTACTGGCTTTCAAGGAGCCCGGAGGTTCATTGCCGCCCTCATATAAGCCCGCCATTGGTCCCTATCCTGAGCAAGATTAATCCAGTCTCCATTATCATATCCCACCTTCCTCAAATCCATTTTAATATTATCTTCCCATCTACGCCTCGGCCTCCCCAAAGGTGCTTTATGTATATATATATATATATATATATATATATATATATATATATTTCATTAACAATTCATTACATTCGAAAAAAATTGGTATAGAACGACACATCTATTATGCTCCTGTCTGAAAAAGTCAGTACTATAACCAATGGGTACGCATACAAAGGAAGCAGGTTTCCCGCTTTCAGGTTGCCGGCGCCGACACGCGCTTACCAGCGCTATTAGTGTAATATGTTTCTAGTTAGCGATGTATGCAAAGGATGGGAAAACGAACTGTCCACCCTACCCCTTTATCTTCTAGCTTAGTTGCCTCATGAGTGGTACCTTATTGGTGTTACTTAATGAGGTTTATATCTATCTTCGGACAGTTAACTAAACAATAAACAATTTGCCGTCAAACGTGGGAAAATTCCACCTTCTCGATGTGGAGATCCTGGTAACTGCAGCGATCACACAGTAAAATGATCACATTTTGAAACTATGAAGTTCCGTAACATGTAGTGAACCCCAGGGAATTTGAGCAAAGTGTCTGTAGCTCCTGGTAATCCAGACGAGACACAATTCTCGGCAGCGACTGAATTCGACGACCATCATAGTGCAACACCATCCTCACCCTCACCGAATAGAGAGGATATTAGTGACATTAAGTCCTAATTTTTCCCCACAGAATGATGACTAGATCTCGGATTTTTAGGCATTTAAAAGCTGACTTTCAGGCACCTAAAATAGGTCCTGAATTTATCAAATTAGCCACTAAAAACATGGATTTAGGCAACTAAAAATACAATTTCAAGTAGCTAAAATTACTATTTTATGCAGCTAAAATATAATTTCTAGCCACATGATCTACAGTAACTATAAAAATGCAATTAATTAGTGAGTATTGAATATTACGGTATACAGTGACAAAACAGTAAGAAAAATATTGCGGTTAGGAACTTGGTTGCTGTTAAGTCTTAAATTCTGAATACCGGTACATATTTTTTAAAGAATTCATCGCCCTCAGTGTTCTAAGGCTGCTAATACACAAGTGCTTATATTACAATTAAATTAATTAATTTACCAATGAATTTACAGTTAACACATTATTCATAATTGGCATTTCAATACATAACTACGTTTTTCTCTAATTTTCTATCGTCAGACTTTGCCTTTTCTTAGACAGAACCATTTTATAATGGAAAAAATGCTTCTCAATGATACTGAAGCAATGGATACCTATTTAAATCTAGCAACATTTACCATGCTGATTTCTTCAGGGAGAACTACACCCTCCCTATTCTTCACATTTCTACTGTCTGTTCAAGTGCTCAACAAAACCAGTCCTTCCAGGAATTTCTTCTTTCCTACAGCCAAACTGTTACAGGATACTTGTACCATACGCACTCCATTACATTCAAAACTTTCTCTTTCATGCTACTCGAAAATTTAAAAATAAATAGGCCTACGTAACAAAGAGAACTGGACAATTTTACGCTCTAAAACCTTAAAAATAGGCATTTTTAAGAACCACAAAACCGCTTTCAAATATTCATATTGTACATAAAATATGAAGATATTTAACTAGTTTTGATTTATCTCTACAGACAAATATAGGTATTTAACCTAAAATCCGAGATCTAACGATAACCCACGGCCTACTGTGTCAGAGTCCCTGATATTAGGCCTACTACAACGTTTTTGGAATCCTCTTGTGTATCTGTTACAGAAAAAAAGACGTAGGTCAACAGATGTATTCAATGATACTGTGCTACATATTGAAAGGCAGAAGCTTAAAAATTTACAAAAGAAAACAAGTAGAAAACGTGGTCAAGAACGAGAGGAGACGAACATCTATACTTTTTTAAAAAATCTACTACCATAGATATCAATTACACCAGTTTTTTATTAAAAGATGTCCCACTGGATTTAAAATGTAATAAACTGTGTCAAAAGTGATTCTGGTATACTGGAGAAATGTTTCTTCGTCTGCATTCAGCTCACTAAAGAAGTGATGTTATTCACAACACCTTTTTTTACAAAGATTTATTGATGAATGCAAATTGTTTTTCTTGTCTCTTTTAATACTCTAAATCTATATTATACTATCAAAATATAGAAGAAAGTCTTCATCAGACGAGCTAGTCAACATGAAAGTACTGGCAGGTTTTACCGCTTTAACACGCGTTCTATGTGTCCACCACTCAGCGCCGACAGGCGCAGGCAATCGACGCTGGCAGCCAGCGAGCAGGTTACCAGCGTTTACATGCTTTCTTTGTATGTGTACCCAATGATGTGGTCTATACCTTATTTTATTTCAAGGAGTGCAGTTCGGTGGCTCCTTTGAACACCCATTTACAGATTTATGACTTCCTACACAAACACCTCTGACAATTCCATCCTGTCCCCTAGTCCCAACATTGCACAGTTGTCACAATCCTGATGACCTTCCAAATTATGCAGTGAAACTGACGGGACTCTTGGATTTCGGAAAATATGCGGCAACTTTGCCTCCACGTGGATTTGACGGGCATCTGTCAATTCTTCTGAACGAGGGTTGTGATTGGTTACTAACAAGAGAAGACAAGATTTCCGTCATAGTAAGGAAGACATTTATTTATGACAACCAATTAGTAGGGGGCAGTAGAAGGCCTGTCGGCAAAGTCCCTTCTATGAAACTGCACTCCATGAAAAAAAATAGAGTATACCACCAGTAATAACGGTTTTTGTGTCTACTGAAAAATTTAGTTTTCATGACGTGGTGTTTCTGCAATCCCCGATTCAAATGTATTTAATGTTATTTCAACATCTGTTATTTTACAGCGATAATGATATCGTAAATAACATAAAATAATAATTCATAACAAAATGAATTGAATTGGATACTGGTATCAAAAACAAAAAAAGAATCTAATAGTTGTCGCTACGACATACAGTAGAAATCTTGGCATGCCTTGAAGCTGATACATTCGCATCCCCTTATTATGACCAGCATGCATTGTATTCTATCCCTTCCACTGAAATGCCTTTCTGCTTTGACAACTATCTTTCACAGCAAAGAACGCGGTCAGTATCTGCGGCCAGAAATAGCAGCTCCACGTGATGTGAATGGCTTCTTGAGCGAGGCAAAGTGGCTGCCATTACAGATGCCGTTGTTGTTCTCTCTGGAGCACGGCATAAATCACTAGGAGTAAACCGATCGGAAAGCTTGCACCCGGGATCAACAAGTCCCCTCCTTCCCCTCACACACAATCTCTTTTCACACTGATAACTCGACGAGGTCTTCAATCACGAAACAAACGTGATCGTCACAAAACAAGACGTCTTTTCCGTCATAGAAATGAGGGAATCGAGGTAACTCGATATCTGTGAAAAATGACTACCAAATCAATTCTTACCTAATGTAATACAACATCGAGGAAGCCGTAACTCAAATCAGTCACAAACCGAGTTCGATCCCCGTTAATTCTTTAACATTTGTAGTCTGGAAAGTGATTGCAAGGTATGTTTTATCCAAATAATTTGGTGCCTTCATTATTACGATGTTATTCTTTATAGCTTAGTTGAAACAAAAGATGAGGCTTCAGGAAGAAATAAAATATCCCTCTACTGCATAGTGTTGCCTCAAAGCAACACAATATATATATATATATATATATATATATATATATATATATATATATTTTTTTTTTTTTAATTTTTCTTTGTGATGTTTACATGCATTCTGTTGCTCTGAGGCAACGCTGTGAAGTTAGCAACGAAGACAGAGTCGAATAAAATTTAAGAAGTTGGTATCTCTGAGTGTATGGCGCCATTAAAAGAGCTGAACGTTATTTTTTAGAAAAAATAACTCGTGCAGTAGAGGGATATAGGTAAATGGTAAGAGAACACAATCAATAAATCAATCAATTAATCAATCAATCAATTTATGGCATTTCAAAACCTAAGTGGTTTTTAGCCTCATTCACGATATATCGCCATTCATCTCTGTTCTTTGCATCTTCTTGTCGTCCTCCCACTGTAGGTAACAGAACGCAGAAGTTGAAATATAAAAATATTTACCATAAAATATAATCATCATTAGCCATCTTCGTTTAGGCCTTCTGGTCTGTTTCTCTTCAGGCTGAACCTGGTTGAAAGCAGGTCTCTCCACACCGCCCAAGATCTCTCTTACCACAAAGATTTTATTATTAAGGATTTATTAATTTGTCCTACATAATAATCTCTGTAATGTTGACAATTAATATTTGAGGAGAAAAATTCGCTCTGGCGCCGGGGATCGAACCCGGGTCCTTGGTTCTACGTATCAAGCGCTCTGACCACTGAGCTACGCCGAATTCAATCCACAGCACCGGATCGAACCTTCCTACTACCAAATCAATTCTTACCTAATGTAATACAGTGTTTCCCTTTTGTGGCCTGACTCCAAGTTAGGCAAATATTAATTGTCAACATTACAGAGATTATTCTGTAGGACAAATTAATAAATCCATAATATTCTCATAGCTAACAGTGCATCATAACTGCGGAATCCCGGCCAAATAAGTAACTCAACTGAGTGCGCTCCTAGTATAATGACAGTTGACACTAAACATATACGTCAACATATATGCCTAACTTGGAGTCAGGCCACAAAGGGAAACACTGAAGGAGGAAGGTTCGGGTCGGTGCTGTGGATTGAATTCGGCGTAGCTCAGTGGTCAGAGCGCTTAGTACGTAGAACCAAGGACCCGGGTTCGATCCCCGGCGCCGGAGCGAATTTTTCTCCTTAAATATTAATTACAAAGATTTTAGTTGAACAACCTATGAAATAGCCTGTGTTAAACATTCGTGATACATTTTGATATAGTTGTTGCGGTATGTAGATATGTTATCGGTGATGGCCGTTATATTTAATCCTTTCCGGCAGTCGACGTTACTTTTGTGTTCATATATAATACAGACCGATCATTTAGATCTGACAGCTCGGCGGCGCGAAAGAGGGGAAGTAATAGGAGTAGTGTGGAGAACTCAGGAGTAGAGATAAGGGCGAGCGGTCAGTAAAGAAATGCAGTACAGCTTAACTGTACTGGAAACACATCGCTCTAACGCAGGCGTAACTTCCGATCGCTCTGAATGCAAGCGACTGATTAACCCGAACACCCCTTGCCGTAACTTAATGGACTCGCCAGACCCAGGCGCACATTGTCGGCGACTGTCACGATTAAATAATCGTACTGTACATCGTGAAAAAGTTCTTAGTAGCCCCATTTCTGCGGCTTATTTTCTTCGAAGTTGTCCCAATGTTAAGGTCCATGTTCCTGAGCCCTGTAATAAAATTGGAACTGCCATTACTTTATAAAGTTTTATAATTTTCTCTGGGCGACCTATTTTTCTTTAATAAAGTTGACTTTACTGTGGATAAGAGTTTCTGAAATTCGGCTAATTTGTTGTCTGAAATTTATGTACGAGATAGAGCAACCGAAGTACTGTAATTGAAAACATTCATTAAATATTATGTTGTTATTAATAATAATGAAAATTTTAGATCGAAAGTAGAATTTTTGTTACCTTAAATAATGTGTTTTTCTCTTTGTAAGTGGTCTTCATAGTTGGCTAGAACAATCTGAACGTATGTATAAAAATAATGCATTGAAAGGGAAGTTATAAAAAAAATATAAACTGGAAAGTTAAAACTTGAAGCGATAGAAGTTAAAATGCAAACATAACTTTTGCAATTAAAATCTGAAATGTGAAAGATTAAATGTGAATAAAATAAAACGAGAAACATATGTAGAAGGCAAAAGGCGAGGAAACTTCCCCCCTTCCAACTGAAAGCATTACTTATTCATTTCATAAATTCTGATGATGATCTATAAGAAGAAACTACGCTAAAAATGCAATGTACTCTCAGTGACACATCCTGACATCCTGGATTCTTCCCTTTACAGATGCATCTAGTCGACGGATGTTATCGAACTGAGGATAAATGCTAAATTATTGTCGGCAGTAGCGGCCCGCGGTTACAAAGGTTGGCAGTTCTGCATGAAAAATAGTATATTTAGCAAACGCATGCTGTTTATTGCATCTAAATCGGATAACGCGTGTAATTACAGCCCCTTCTCGAAGTTGACTGTGCACCCGAAATTGTACTCCAACCATCCGTGCGCTACACCTCTCCCACAAGTAGTCACGTAGTGGAGATGTGCCCCACATGCTTTTCTAGATTTTTTAAGTCAAATTAACTAAATCCTTCACTCCGGTGTTTGTTCATGTATTTTCTCCTCTAAACAGAATACACGGGTGGGGGAGAAAGCGTTTTCATGAGCGCAGCAAAAAACCAATCGTTTCCATTACACATTTTGGTATTAAAATGACTAGTAGGCTACATGATTTCCTCGACTTTTTGGAGAAATTTCAATATTTAAATTTTGTGTAGGACGTCGTAATTTCTTAAGTTAACATGCAACTTCTCTTTTAATTTCGAAAAGGATTGGTCGATTAGGTTTTCATTTCATTCATTTTTAATATAAAATATTTCCTTAGACACACTGACTAATCACATCACACCACCCACAGTAGCCTACTAGGCTATAACACATTGGAACTGTAATGATTAGTCCAGAAGCCTATGTGTCCTAACGCAGGTCATAAAGAGATAGGGTGTTGGCGATTCTTTTGTATATTCGGAGAGAGCTGCTTTGGTTGCAGCTCCAATGCAGTCTTATGGGATGGTGAAGAAAACCAGTTTTCTGCTGCCGACTACCCTACGTTGAGCTTCTGGAACTGCCGATCACAAATCCAAAAAGTACACTACAGCTAAAATTCTCGAGTAGTTCAAGGCTCCTACAGACAGTAAAATCTCGAATCGAAGGAGAATGAATTGGAAAAATAAATTAAACAATGAACTAGATTACATAAAAGCGCGTTTTACATTTTTAATTTTTTAGGTCCATTTAAATGGCGGTTCTGCAGCTCTGCAGTTCTTATTGTCCCTGGTCCAAAAGCTCACATACTACAGAACTGCGCTGTAACGTAACAAAGACGAGAAACGAACGCTGCGAGCAGAGATTCGAAGTTTTCAGTTATTCTTTCATTACATATAAGAATCACACATTCACTTTCATTTATAAAGCCATACCAATCCCGATAATCATTTCGGGTGTATTTACTTTTTGAGAAATAATCAGACGTGAACGTGTTTGTGATGTAATGCCTTATCGATATGCGGGGGCTTGGATTCTCGTCACAAAAACAGGCCACGTTGTACTGTTTTCCTGCTTTCTTTAGACTCAAACGCATTCTACTAAATCGGGGAGCAGTATATGAGATAGGATACAACGGCTCTAGTTTCAAGTTCCATTTAAATTCTCCTGTGATAATGTGCAGCTCCTAATAGACTGGTACATCTGTTTCAGCGAGAGACTGCTGAATTAAATTTGAACTCCCTAGTTGATTGATTAACTTACAGACGCTCTCAAGTATCCTGCTGCTTCACTAGGGTCCTCTCCTTCCACTCAGACGGAATTCTGCTTCCTAATGACCCTAAATAGCAATGATTCCATTCCAACTACACACATCTCCGAAAACCTTACCCATGCTTTCTGTATTCTAGAGTTTCTTGCTGCAGGTTACATTAAGCTAAATTAAATACTCGAAACGCTCTGTGGTTGCGTAATAAAGATTAATTGTAGTTCTTCACTTTTTTCACCGACCAACTCTTTACATTCCAAAGATCTTTTTCTTCTTTCTCATGGACTCAATTTGCTCAAAAAACGAGAAATATTAGACCTGTAAGTCTGGACTTTCAGAATAAATTCTGAAGTTCTTTTCATTAAAAAAAGTCTTTCCACTTAGGTGCTTGTTTATGCGGATGACGTGAATATGTTAGGAGAAAATCCAAAAATATTAGGGAAAACACAGAAATTTTTACTTGAAACAAATAATGAGATAGGTATAGAATTAAATCGCTTAAAGACAAAGTACTCTACTCCAACCAGGAGAAAGTCTCAGGGGAATGAGACGCAGCGGGGTAATGCTATGAATAAATGATGATGTCATAAGATGTCATAAGGTCACACACGTAGGTACACGCATTTCCATTGGCTAACTCTCACAGCACAAACGATAATACTGATACACACATTTTTATACTATCCTAGTTACAAAATTGGATCACTGTTAATCTCCTGGTTTTTCAATCCCTCCATACAGGAAATAACATATGCAGGAGAGCTCATGGTTTTTAAACTGACGTTATAACGGTAATATTATCTATCTGCTTCGCTCCAATAGATGACGCAATAGTAAGCACATTCCTTTCACGGTTAATCTCCTGGTTGGAGAACAGTATATGATAATGTCTCGTGACCAGAACACAATACAAAATGGAAATATAAAAATTGGAAATCTATCCTTTGAAAAGGTGGAAAAATTCAAATTTCTTGGAGCAACAGTAACAAATAGGAATGGCACTCAAGAGGAAATTAAACCCAGGATAAATGTGGCAAATGTATTTTATAATTCGGTTGAAACGCTTTTGTCATCTAGTCTGTTTGCAAAAAGGCTGAAAGGATTTATAAAGCAATTATATTATCGGTTCTTCTGTATCATCGAGGTGAAGTGTGTTCGAGAATAAGGTGCTTAGAAAAAATATTTGAAGCTAAGAGGGATGAATTCACAGGAGAATGGAGAAAGTTACACAACGCAGAACTGCATGCATTATATTCACCTAAACATAATCACAAATCCAGATTAACGCTAGAACATCACATTTAAAAAATCGTCAATTGTTATATTATAAAAACAAATCACTTGAGCACATAAAAATTCACCAGTGTTAAAAATGTGTTCAAATTTCAATGAAATATGTAAAACATGGGATCTAGATTTCAGTAGGCCTATTTCTTACATGAAATATAAACATTTTCTTATTAATATACTGAAGATAGTTGATTTTAAATAATATTGGTATCTATTTGTTACTCTGTAATTTGCCAATTAATAGCTACATTTTACATTATTGGCTAAGATATCTATACTTATCTATTTTCATTCATTTTTATTTTGTATTTTTCATTTATATCTATATTTGTGTCTTTTATTTAGGTAGTATCTATTTGTCGGTTTATCTTTTTATTTTTCATTTTTAATTTGTATTTACACTTGTATCTTGCATTTGCATCTGTTTTATTTCTTTTTTCATGTTATCTGCAATTCTATGTTTTAAACCAATATCTGTACTGTCCATTGTAATTAGGGCTTTGCCCTGTTATAGAAGTAAATAAATAAATAAATAAATAAATAAATAAATAAATAAATTAATTAATTAATTAAATCTAGACGTTTGAGATGGGCAGGGCATATAGCACTTATGGGTGAATCCAGAAATGCATAATATAGAGCAGAGGTCTCCAAAAAGCGTATCGTCATTCGTGCTCTCGATGCTGCCCGCCGAACACAGTGTGCTGTAAGGCTAGAAAAGGGAAAGAGACTCTTACCTCAACAGATAGGAGCGATCAGTGGGGGATCGCGGCAACGGTCTGCTTAAGTTTACTAATAATAACACCAAAATAATAAGACATGTCATACGTTTGTATATTATTTTGACATACTATGGAACTGGAGCCCCGTCTGTTGCTACTGACACAAGCCATTGCATATTCAACATCTTCTGTTCTATGGTGCCTTTCAGTGCCTGGAAAAGATCTTCTCTAGTTGTATTTTGTAATTACATCTAGAAGACATTCAGACACAGTAAAATGTTCATTAACTCCTCGGATGAAAATGGCTAGGTGAGCTTTGTCATTTCTATCTGTGCTTTCGTCCAATGCAAGTGAGTAAGCTACAAACTGGTTAATTGTGGTTTCGACTTCAGATTCAATTACATTTGCAATCTTGAAATTCCTTCTCTGAACTGTAATTGGAAACATTTTAATTTTCTTAAACTTTGACTTTGTTCTTGACACAGTATTTTAGTAACGTCCTGTATGCACGATTTTACAAATGATTCTTCTGTAAAGGGCTTCATTGATTTTCCAATATTCCAAGCTAAAACATAGCTAGCAAAAAGCTTTTTTTGTTTAAGACTGAGGACACGTGTGTGATTTGTGTTTGTATTTTCTTGTTTTATATTTATCAAAATATTTGTAGGCCTACGCATTTCAACTAAAATTGAACGAAAAACTATATGTTTGTCATGGGGAACTGAGTGTAAACGTTTTGTAATATACTGAGTATTATGTATAACCAACAGTTATACAGATAGCCCCAAAATAAATTATTTTCACATGTCCAACATGCCTGTAATTGTATGATATTCTTTGTGAAGAGTCGAGTATTGTCGTCGTATGTTGAATTTTAACACACCCTTACGAATTTTCGAACAAATTAAGCATTTCACATTCTCCCCACTAACTCAAAAAAAAATCTCTTCCTATTCATCCTTGAATGTACTACGTCCATGATTAGAAGACATTGTGAAAAGGTGAAACACGCCGACCAACACAATGATAATGGCAGTCCGCCACTGCTATTCGTCTACGCATAAACATTGAGTACAGTAAAGGTGGAGATGGGTGAGGCGGAGCGCGCTCATTACGTACTGGCTTCGGTTCCGTTCAGGGGCTTACTCGCGAGTACGCTTTTAGAGACGTCTGATATAGAGTGTTAGTTGGAAGACCTGAGGGGAAAAGACCTTTGGGGAGGCCGAGACGTTGATGAGAGGATAATATGAAAATGGATATGAGGGAGGAGGCATATGGTGATAGGGTCTGCATTAATCTTGCTTAGGATAAGGACCGATGGCAGTCTTATTTCAAGGCTCCAATGAACCTCCAGGTTCTGCAAAAGCCATTTGTAAGTACGTATACATAACTGTGTTTTTGTCATATCGAACCTCGGATCTACCGATTACTAAGCATTCTATAAAGAAACTACCCGTTCCATACAGAAAGAACATAAATCTCCACTCTTGGTCTCAAAGCAAAAAGTATGAATCTGTTAGTGAGCTTGCAGAAGGAATTGGTTTACAGAATGACGTATAAGTATGGACTGTTTTTGACAATTTTAGAGCCTCTTTCAGATAAGGAATGATCTATATAGAGGAAACTATGTCATCTCATACCAAAAGGAGATGATATTTAACCGTAAGCACATCGCCTTGAGCGGCGATATCGATTGGCTGATGAAATTTATATCTTGCATACGATAAGGAGCCAACGTGTAAAGTGTGGGAGGCTAGACGAAATTGCGTTGCCCTTTCCACTATCCTACGATGTGATCATTTCCGACCCTTCAATCTTCAGACTTCAATTTGTTTATTGCTCTATCGCTGCACTAAGGCTGCTGTATAGTCCCACAGTGAGGGAGATCTTTTTATTCCAGCCACGGAATAAAAGAATGTTCATACAAAAGAGGTTGCCAAAGAGCGAAATGTGGGCTCACTGTGGGCAATGCAAGTGTTTTTTTTTAATTTTTAGTTGTTTATTTAACGGCGCTCTATCATCTACTAGGTTATTTAGCGTCGATGAGATTGGTGTTAGTGAGATAGTATTTGGCGAGATGAGGCCGAGAATTCGCCATAGATTACCTGGCATTCACCTTACGGTTGGGAGAAAACCTCGGAAAAAGCCCAATCAGGTAATCAACCCAAACGGGGATCGAAACCGCGCTCGAGCGCAACTTCAGATCAGCAGGCAAGGGCCTTAAGGGGTTAGGTACAGCTTACAGCAGTAAAATTTTGGAAATATTCAACATTCTTTCCATGCATTAGTGTATCTTGTAGAATAATGAAAATTGGTATGTGTAAAACACTGTCCTTTTGCTATATGATACAAATATTTTTACGATTTAAAAACATGATTTATATATATATATATATATATTTTTTTTTTTTTTTCAAAATTTAAAATGGTGCCAATTCACTGTGCAGTGATGAAGAGTTTCCCTCATAACTTAAAAACTGTACAACATTCTGTGATGAATTTTTTTGTGTGTATTTATGCATGTCATATCTACAATATGATGCAAAATCAATACTCTGCCTTTGAAAGATTGTCTGATAAAAAATAAAGCCATCTTAAAAATGGTCGAACATCAGTATTTTCTTCGAAACACAAAATAAAAAAGATATTATTATTAAGGAATGTAGTTGAAAGAGCATGATATTGTAAATATGAGTTTCAGCAATAAAATAAAACAGATAGAGCATAAAAAAGTTAACAAGTTTATGAGTTATGAGGGAAATTCTTCATCACTGTACAGTGAACTGCCACCGTTTTGAATTTTGAAAAAAAAATATATGAATGTTTTTTTAATCGTAAAAGTATTTTTTTTTTCATATATTAGGACAGTGTTTTAAATTTGCAAATTTTCATTAAGCTATGGTTCCGCTACGGCGAACAACGCCGGTCAATTAGTTCTACGTGTAAATATACGCAGCTGGTTTCTTTACGACGTTCATCGCTGGCTGCAGCGACGTGCGTTGGTGTTCATCGCTCTGGATTGATTTGACTTCAAATTGAGAGCGATGATCGTCGTACATTCAGAAAACAAAAGAATGACGGTAAAGCAATATGGCTTCAAAACGTGTACAACTTCTCAACAATAAATGACGATATTTTAATTAATTTTATTTCCAGTCATCCTGCCTGTATCATATGGGTTCGAAAGTATATAGAGATGCCCATAAAAATAAATGTTGTGGAAGGAAGTTGGTGAAATTATAGGGAAGGGTGGTAAAGTAACTTGTTTTCGAGATAGGATAATAAACAATATTACAAATGAACTTTTTAATGACAGTGGTTATAAAAATGCCGAATTGAGTGTTTTTAAGCAGGGATGTATAAACAGGGTGTCAAGAGAATCTCTTCCATGACAGTTCAACGTTTAATAAAGACGATTACAGTAATGTAGGTCTAATTAATTAGCCTACGCGAGACTATTTTAAAATTCAAATGAAGTGTGTCTTATCATTAGATTTCAGTTGAATAGCTTGGCCATAGCTTGAATATTGAAACCACTACAATTTATAACGAACAATGTAATTTATTTTGTTGACATGATTTGCTCGCTCGGAAAATACAAGTATTTTTCCAGAAAAGCTAAAACAAAGACGGCACAATATTCTTTCCCTTCACTGACTTCTGCGAGCTTTAGCTACATACTGTATATTCATAAACACGGACCTAGTATTAGTCTGCAGCCACATGTATTTTCAATACGGAATAAAAATCGTTTAATGCCTACCTATATATTCTAATCCACTGTTGTAGCCCCACTCCACTTGTTAATTTACCAACATAACATGCGAGAGATCCAGGATGAATTACTGTAGCCTACCTATGTGGCCAGTTTCCTTAGTATTGCTCCTGCACCTGTCGAGTATTAGGTTTGTAACAAGCAGACGGAGGAAATTTACATATTTCTGAAAATTATAGAATTTAATAAACATGAATAATTGTTTTAACATAATTGCAATATCATTTTACAGTACCGGTAGGCCTATCTTAAAGTAATAGACAATTTCTCGCTGGATGGTTTTTCAACAAATGGAGTAGGATTTCTCTTCACATCACTTTCAATAATTGAATTATTAAAGACAAAATAAAATTGAACTGCTCTATGGTAAGTATAAAATAGTCTTTGAATTTGATTTGATCAGTAGGCCTAAGTATATGTCTACAAATTAGCGCATTGAAACATCCTTCTGTACGTCTGGTTTTAAACATATCATTGGTTTGGAGTCTTCTGTCTATTGGTGTACATTATATTTAATTCGATCATATTCTTCTTCCTCAAGAAGTAATACAGTCATTATTTTTTCCCTATATAAAGCCATTTTAACAACTTGTAAATTCTCAACTCAAGTTCATTGTTAAACAGCTGGAGACAATCGATATTAATCTGCGATGTCCTCGATCGACTGATTGTCGATTCTTAGAAATCGATTATTCTCTACAGCAAAGACGGCGATGTTTGCTGAAAAAGGAAACCGCATAGCCGACGTTGAGCTCTGAGCGATCATCGTCAGCGTTGTTCGCTCGGCGATGATCGCCGTAGCGGAACCATAGCTTTATTGTACAAGATACAGTAATGGAGGAAATAAATGTTGAATATTTTAAAAAATTTTACTGCTGTACGTTGTACCTAACCCCTTAATCGACTGAGCAACGCCGGTGGCTCAAAGCAAGTGTTTTAAAGACACATATTATAATGTAGAAAACACCTTTTCTATATATAAACCAAATCAATTAAAATAATTTTCTTTGAAGTGATGTAATAATAAAATTAGACTTCGAAGTAAGGCACATAAACTCTCAAGTTACGTGCACACAGGATAAAGCAGTATTTACAGAGCAGCTGGCTCTCCCGTCATACACACACCGTATCTGTTGGAGATTTTGCTATATAGGCCGAGCAAGTGAATCAAATTTTGCCTGAAGAACAAACGTAAATATTGTTTTGGCCAGAATAAAATGTATTATCGTATATGAGCAATAGAAATATAAAATTTTCTTAGGCCTATAAAGCGTTATGCAGAGCAGTACTATTTAAAAAAGGTGTTATTATCATAGCATACTACATCTGTAATTAAAAGAAATTAGGCCTATATATAACACAGAAATAAACTTGTCTTAAAATAATATTACTATAAAAGGCATAGCATTGAGATGAACATGTAGAAAACAATATTATATTCTATTTTATATAAATCTAACTCTCATATGAGTAAAACTTGTGTTCGGAGGTAAATTTGAGCATATAATACATAGCTTAATAAATTATTACGAAGAAGGAAAGATAATATTACATTTAAAATGAAAATAATTGAAATATTGTACGAGTGTTTAGAAACAATTTAGCATCAATAATAAGTCAAAAGGAAAGCTTTGAAGGTTAACTGGACAATAAAATAGAGTAAACTGAGAACCAAATGAATTATAATAAAGTATCACCAAATCACAAGAGAGTTATTTAAAATATACCAGTCAAATAGTGGAGAATCGGCTAATTCCGCAATATTAAGAAGTAAATCTATCATATTTTTATCAAAATGTTTATTGAAAAATATTATCAAGGTATGTAGACATGGACGAAACCTTTCATTACCAAATGAGATAAAGAGAACTATTAAAATGCAAATACATTTAGCTATACATACATTACAGTTTAAAAAGAACAACTCGGGTAATTCCACAACAGTGCAGACAAATCCGCAATACGACTTGGCTAATTCCGCAGTCGTAAATAATTATGAAATACATTATGAAAGTAACATAAAAGGAACTATTTATATGTAACAATGCCCACTTTCTTCACAGATGTGTAGCAAAACACGAAAAACAGCCAACTGTCGATGTTTCACTGTATTGCCGACAGAGTGTCAAAATATCCTTGATTTTTTCCTATAGCACTGCAGAGGACATGCCTCCTGCTTACTGTCCCTCAAAACTTACGTTCACGCTATTGTAAAGCCGCAGTAAAATCATATATGCACTACTGCGGAATTACCCGTACTGCAGAAATAGTCGAGTTTCCCCTATTAGTACTAATTTAAATTACGTGTTCTAAATAAAAATCTTTCATTTTTAATTTTAATTCATACATGTTATAATTTATTAATATTTTTTATTTATTTCAAAATAATGTCATACATTTTTAGTCAACAATTAAGCCCATAATTATTTTTATCAGCAGTTGTGGTCCATTTTGTCTTTTGTTGCAAGGTTTTATTTTATTGTATTATATTTGATTTTCTTTCATTTAATTTTATTTTCATCTGGAACAAAGACAATATTGTACATTAAAAATTTTGTTCCCATTGCATTTCGTTTTCGACTTCGCAATGACTTCGTATTGTACAAAATACCTCAGCTTCAGTGCTAGCACTTACGAAACCTTCAACGTCAATCACACCCAAACATACAGTACAGTTGATGGAAGTAAACAGGTCCCAGTCTGTTTCCTCACCTCCACCCAATACTCCGCTATCACTCTGTTAATCTATACCGCCCCGACTGGGGCTTCAACTTCTAAGTCGAGTAATAATGCATTTTTCCAAACTTGGTTCGATATTTATGCATAACATGTTTAAGAAGTTAAAAGAAAATACATCGAATTTAAGTATCAAGAACTGATTTCTATTTTCGTATTCAATCAGATAATTGAAGCATCGGCTGGAACAATGTTGTAAGTTACAAAATTTTCATTCGGCGTGTTTCCGTGTAATAATGTTGTATATTGTCATGTTACCTTGCTATACTCTTTGGCTTGCAACTGTCCATCAATGCAGTACGTGAAATTTGTCCACTCAAAAGTTTGCTACCCTATAAGAACAACGTTGTACGTGTACACATTTTTGCAGCTCCTGTAACTTATAACATTGTTCCAGCCGACGCTTCAATTATTGACGAAAACGATGAAGTTTCGCCTCGTTATTTACGAGTTAAGTGAATTTATAGAATGGTGGGGGAAACAATTGCCAACTTTTTTTTTATTTTTTTTTTTTTAATTTCGACCGGCCAGAGGACGTTTTCTAAAGTTATCTATTTTTGTTTTCTGTTTGTTTACCTTTGTTTCCTTTGTTTTTTACTTATACTAATACAATCACAACACCCATGCCCGAGGCGGGACTCGAACCCACAACCCTTCGGACCAAGTGATAGGGACATGCCGTGCCCCTACCGCTTGAGCCATCCGGGCCGGCTACCATTATTATAAACATAATTTCAATAATACGCAAGTTGAAATTATTAAATCCTATGACAATAAATTAAACTTATATGCTTCTACATTAATTTAGGTTAAATCAATTCATACATCTCTTAAACGTGTGCTACAAATCGCGTTGCGTATTGATTATAATCCTAATATTGGGAATATTATGAAACTGTTATACGTGTATTCCTGGAATAGGCTATAGTGCTCATCCCTGGCCTATAACATTACATAAATATCTATACTACACCGGAAAAAATAGGAAAACGGACAAAAGCGTATTATTGAAATTATGTTTATAATAATGGTACCTCTTATATGAAGTATAGCTGTTAAATAACAAATAATACGCTTACAATTTTTTACAACATGAGTATAGCTCAGAGACTACAACGTGTTCATAATGTGTGCATACGATTCATCTGCAATACTCGTAAATTTGACCATATAACACCTTCCCTCCAGTTACTTTCATGGGTGCGTCTGAAGGAACGAAGAACAATACATTCACTATCTCTTCTATTTAGAATCATGCATACTTCTACTCCGAATTATCTCTTATCGCGCTTTCAATTTCTTACAACTCTTCAAAACCGGCATCAAGCACTTCTTTCTATCCCTCATCATAGAACGTCTCTATACTCATCCTCCTACACTGCAGAAATACCACGTCTCTGGAATTCGTTACCTAATGACGTCAGGAACTGCCGGACTTTATCAAAATTCAAAATTAAATTGGAAAATTTTGTCTTGTCTAATGCTTTTTAGGTACCGGTATTGCTAGAAGTGTTGATTTGTGTTTTTTACTCTAGATTAAAATCGAAACTTTCTTGTTTATGTTAGTTAATTACGATACAATTAATTGTACTTAATCACTCATTTAAAGTTTGTGAGACTGAACCTGTGTATATTTTTGTGTGACTTTACTTTGTTTATAGTGTTTTTTTTTTTCATTTTTATTTCTGTTATTGTATTTGTATTTCTGGTGCTGTGGAAGAGAAGGCCTGATGGCCTTAACTACACCAGAATAAATAAATAAATAAATAAATAAATAAATAAATATATCTTAAAGAATACTTCATTTTACACAAAAATGGGCAAATTCCGACAGTAAGAGAATACGAAATAACTAATATTCACACAAAGAAACCTAAATAAAGGAACAGTGCTCCCAATGGAGAAGGAAAGAGTACCAAAAAAGTTTTCTCATTTAATCCGACAAGGTAAAAGAGACCCAAAATTCCGTATCAGAGATAGTAAAGAGATATCTGGACACAGTCATTATTTTAAAGAATGTGTTTAAGGAGAAAAATAGACTGACACCATATCGTGAAACTTCTAAAGATATTCGATTAAAGGAATGGAAGAAGTGGCCAGAGCCTTACTAAGCTTCTTTGCTTCCTGAATACGTGTTAAAGAGAAGAGGAAGGAGCTCATCGTCCGAAGATCTCGGATCCCTTGGGAAATCTTAGCGAGAATGCGGCTACATCCCGCCGCAATATTTCGTTCATGCTATTTGTCGCCATGTTGAAAAACATGACCCTCTGCGATGTGGCCGCGAGCAAACACTCATTGTTATGGAGGAGAGACTAATGAGGGTTTGCGCAAGGCGAGGAAACGGGCGTTTTCAGCACTTAACAGCACTTGATTAATAGGGGAAGTAGTAGCTACGTTGTCTAACAAGAAAATAAGTGCAAGATAAATGCTGCTACATTTTTCTCTTACTTTGAACGTTTCCACAATACTGAACTTATTTTCGACTTCTCTTCTCTTTTGCTCTTTTATGAGATACAGACTGACTTACAATTCATCTATCTTAAGAACTACCATTAACTAGTGTATAGCCGTGACTCTCTTATAATGCGTAGAAATATACTATCCATTCAAAATAATTAAGCCCAATAATTACTCTTATACAAGGTGCAATCAATGTATTTTCGAACTGCAGTTGTATTTAAATATACATGCGCGTAACACTGAAGATCATTGCTTCCATGCCTGTTGATTCAGTCTATCAAACATCGTCAGATTGTCTATCAGAATTGAACTTCTACATATGATTTTTTTGCAAATATGTCAAGAACCATATTAAAATTGGTCTAATTCTAATCACAATCTCAGTAAAAGCCTAAAAACTCATATGTCAAGGACCTACTGCGATACTATTTTTCTGCAATTTCTCCTTAAACGCATTATGGTTAGTCTTCTTCTCTATCTTTCAAATAATGCACTTAGTATGGATTTCGGGCGTTCCCTTGGTTCTAGACAACTTCTCAGTTTCTTATGTCCTGTGTGTTGCCTACATTCAGAGCAGTCCGGAAACTTCTTGATTGCTCCTTGACTATATTTATAAAAATCCCAGCTTCTATTAAAAGAGCTTCACTATTTTGAAGTTAAAATCGCTAATTAATATATGATCTTATCACAACACGAATGAACAATATTGGAAGGCCTTTACAGCTAAAAAATATCACTTATGTTTTTATATTTCGATTGAAGTATGCAATAGAGATGATTAAGATGCTCACATATTTCAGTAAATAAACAGAAATCCCTTATGCAATTGTCATTTTCTAGTTACAAGAGAGAGATTTCTTAAAATAAATAAATAGATAGGCAGACGAAAAATAAAAAATAAATAAAAAGATATTACTAAAAAATTATTAATTAATTAATTATGTACCTAGTACATACAGAAAAATCATCATACATTATCTCTTCATTCTGTAACAAAAATCACTTTCGCATTCCTTTTTTAAAACTACATTTTCGTCAAGATGTTAAAATTTGGACAGAGCAGCATAATGGTACAATATTATACTAGCTGCGGCATGTTCCGACATTGTTCTTGTTGTTGTTGACATTCGAACACACAACCAAATACCAGCAGGTACTCTGCACGTTAAGTAAAATTAGGCTCACGTGATAATCGCAGGACATGAATCAAAGCTGAACATCACTGATCGTAGATGAAGTTTCTTTCAAGGAACGCAAAACTATGTAAAAAAAATGAATGGGGAGAAAAGAAAGGTGAAATCTACATTTGATATGAAAAGTTATAATGAAGACAATAAAGAAATTGACAGGTGCATAAGTTTACTATGTAGCATATAATTGTATTTACGTAGAATTACATGTGAATGCGAGAACAAGGGGAATACAAGGAGAACAAAGGAATACGAGAAGTACAAGGAGAAGACGAGAAGAACAAGGGGAATACGAGAAGAACGAGGGGAATACGAGAAGAACAAGAGGAATACGAGGAGAAGAAGAGGAAAATAAGAAGTATGCAATGACGAGAAGAATTTGATATCAAGGAGAAAACAAAGAGAACACGGGGGCACAAGAACAAGGGGGAGTAGAATGATAAAAGAGAAAGATGAGAAGAAGATGAATACAAGGAGAGAGAGGGGAAGCCAAGAATAACAAGGAGGCAAGGAGAATAAAAGGAGAACAAAAGAAATACTAAGAGAACAAGGAAAAGGACTAGGAGAACCAGGAAAAGATTAAAGAATAAGGAAAATACTATGTTAAAAAGGGAGAGACTAGAAGAACAAGGGAAAGACTAGGAGAACAAGGTAAATACTATGAGAACATGAAAAAGACTAGAGAACAGGGGAAAGACTATGATAACAAGGGAAAAACTAATAGAACAAGGAAAAGACTATGAGAACAAGGGAAAGACTAGGAGAACAAGAGAGAGACTAGAAGAACAAGGGAAAGACTAGGAGAACAAGAGAGAGACTAGAAGAACAAGGGAAAGACTATGATAACAAGGGAAAAACTAATAGAAAAAGGAAAAGATTATGAGAACAAGAAAAAGACTAGAGAACAGGGGAAAGACTATGATAACAAGGGAAAAACTAATAGAACAAGGAAAAGATTATGAGAACAAGAAAAAGACTAGAGAACAAGGGAAAGATTATGATAACAAGAGGAAAACTAGGTGAACAAGGAAAAGACTATGAGAACAAGGAAAAGATTATGAGAACAAGGAAAAGACTA
This sequence comes from Periplaneta americana, assembly GCF_040183065.1. NCBI lineage: Eukaryota > Metazoa > Arthropoda > Insecta > Blattodea > Blattidae > Periplaneta > Periplaneta americana. Next base: position 124,820,749 of record NC_091123.1, read on the forward strand.
GAGAACAAGAGAAAGACTATGATAACAAGGGGAAAACTAGGAGAACAAGGAAAAGACTATGAGAACAAAGGAAAGACTAGGAGGAACAAGAGAGAGACTAGAAGAACAAGGGAAAGACTAGGAGAACAAGAGAAAGACTAGAGAACAATAGAAAGACTATGATAACAAGGGGAAAACTAGGAGAACAAGGAAAAGACTATGAGAACAAGGTAAAGATTATGAGAACAAGAAAAAGACTAGAGAACAGGGGAAATACTGTGATAACAAGGGAAAAACTAATAGAACAAGGAAAAGATTATGAGCACAAGAAAAAGACTAGAGAACAAGGGAAAGACTATGATAACAAGAGGAAACCTAGGAGAACAAAGAAAAGACTATGAGAACAAGGGAAAGACTAGGAGAACAAGAAAAAGACTAGCGAACAATAGAAAGACTATGAGAACAAGGGAGAGACTAGAGAACTAGGGAAAGACTAGGAGAGAAAGGAAAAGACTATGATAACAAGTGAAAGACTAGGAGAACAAGAAAAATCTAGAGAACAAGGAAAAGACTATGATAACAAGTGAAAGACTAGGAGAGCAAGGAAAATCTAGAGAACAAGGAAAAGACTATGATAACAAGTGAAAGACTAGGAGAACAAGAAAAAGACTATAGAACAAGGGAAAGTCTAGGAGAGCAAGGAAAAGACTAGGAGGCGATTTTATTTTTATGTAACAGTCAATACATGCGTTACATTCTCCCCACCTAGTGAGGAGAACGACGTAGTTAACGTCAAAGTATAATACATACGTATATTATGACAATTTTTCTCTTAACACTTTGAAGAAGACAATCTTAGGTTGAAGTATGACTTGTGATTGACAACCAATACGGTTTCTTTTCGCCTTCCACACATACGAAAAGAAAGACTGTACGGAAGATGTCACAGCTCGTTGCAAGCGTTTGTGACATTATCAGAGCTATTCAAATTTATATTTGAGTATAAAGTAGAGCAACAATATTGGGAATTAGTTTAATTGTTTCATCAGCGTAATTACTACTTATGGAAATTGGTTTGAGTTTGAGTGGGAAGGAGTTATACCTAAATCAATACACTACGACACCGCACCGGTCAGATATTCGTAGTTCTCCAAACGGAGGTCAGAACGATCAATGAAATTAATGCAGAGTGTTTTATTGAGATGTGTGACCACGATACCAGACTGCTGGGATAATGTGTTGAGATAACTCAGAAAGACAGGTCAAATTGTCTTGCATGACCACCCTGAATGTGTTGAAGCCCTCGCCGCGCCCTCTTGTTCGGGTTTTATCTCTCAAGTAAATGTCCTGTCAGCTGCGTTATGGCCACAATAAAGAGAGATGTCCGGATATTGTCTATCTCCTCTTTGTAGAGGGGCACTCGGGCTTGTTACCGTACACAGCGGCGTCGAGACAGGACTATTAATCCAGACCCACATCCCTCACCAACAGTTCTTTAGACTCTATTCTTTTCTCCCTCTTCCAACCATTCTATCTTCAATGTTTGATATATTACACTGAATGCTTTCCAATACAAATCGTACTGTACTTCACATGAGAGTTTATATTGACCTCTCTCTCCTTCAGCTGTGGTTAAAGTACCAGAATTCTAGCTATAAATCCAGAAGACGCGGCTGCGAATTCCATTAAGGAAATGGTGATTACTGGAGACGAGAATTTCATGCATTATAAAATTCCAAAATATGCATGCATTCATTCACTATAATAATAATAATAATAATAATAATAATAATAATAATAATAATAAAATTAATAATAATAATAATAATAATAATAATAATAATAATGAACAATTTCAAGGGAAAAATTGTTACGGGGCCGGGTATCGATCCCGGAACCTCTAGTTGAACGTACCAGCGCTCTTCCCAACTGAGCTACCTGGGAACTCCACCCGACACCGTCCCAACTTTTCCCTTTATATCCACACAACTCGCGTGGGCTGACGAAACGCCAGAGACCCACATCGAGTGCACACAATCTCTGTGTGACTTGGAATTGTGGTTTTCTGTTAACGTACACAGTGACGTATATATTGTGCAAATCTACTCTTTCAGGTAAGGCTCCCTGTAAAGCAGATTTGAACAATTTCAAGGGAAAAATTGTTCCGGGGCGGGTATCGATCCCGGGACCTCTGGTGTACGTTAACCGGGGTTTACCCTCAACCCAATATGAGCAAATGCTGGGTAACTTTCGGTGCTGGACCCCGGACTCATTTCACCGGCATTATCACCTTCATCTCATTCAGGCGCTAAGATGTTGATAAAGCGTCGTAAAATAACCTACTTAAAAAAAAACAACCCGCTGCCGTCATCCAGACTGTAGCGAGCCTGAAACACTTGGACACATGCTTGGACAATGCCCTAAAGGCGAGCTGCTGATCAATGCTAGACATCATTGTGTACGACATGCTTTGGCGACATCGTTAAAAACTTTAAATTAAGAGATTCATGAGGAAGTACATTGCGTACAATCAGATGGTTCTTTTAGACGGGCAGACATTGTTGCTATTAACGGACGCTTAAAACGGGCTCTTGTTCTTAACCCTACTATCCGTTTCGAAAGAAACCTAAATCAGGCCACCGAAGTTGATATTGAGAAGAAGTCTATATATGAACCTTGTCTGCCGTATCTTTCTCAAAAGTACAACGTCACTCTTAAAAAAAAGGTCTGTCATTGATTTGCTATTTGGCAGTAGAGGTTCTATTACAAAATTCACATGGAATTATCTTAAGGAACTTCACATTCCTTTTGATTATGTAATGTCTATTCTTATAAGTATTATCAAGGATTCTCTTCAAATATTACATCATTATCATCATCATCATCATCATCATCATCATCTCTATTTCAATTAATCCACTTATATTTGCCTTCAACAATTAACTTTCTTTTTTCTTTAATGCATCACATAACATTATAATGTACATGTTTATTGTATTCAGGACCATTGTGGTCACTCAAATTCTTTGAGCTGATGTCTATAATTTAGAAATATATATTATATATATATATATATATATATAATATATTTCTATAATGAGAATATTAATGTATTTGCCGTTAGAGGTTTTGTAAATATATTTAGAGAAATTAATGATAATAATAAGAATGGACAGATGTTAGTTTCATTATATGTAATAAATATTAATCAGCAATTAATTTTTAAGTAAGAATTTATATAATTTTGACATAAATGAAGTTATTGTCCAACAACTATCAAACTATGAAACATACACGATCAAGCGACAAATACACTATCTACTAAAAAGTAATTGGACACTGTTTTTGTCCCTTTAGAACCTCGTGGTACAGTCACGGAAGAAAAAGCTGGCCGATGTGCAGCAAAACTCGTAATGTTACGTATGCCGGTTTTGTTGTGATTATCACAGTATAGAGCATTGGTCCCCAACTCAGAGCACTGTGTCGTCATCAAGCCTTGCCCGCACGCCCGCGAAAAGTCGTAGCAGGGCAGGTAAGACGTTCAGCGGCGGGACCAAAATATGAATTTACTGCATAGGTTTATGATTGTTTTCTGATGAAAAAAGATACGGGCTGAATAGAAATAACTAAATGAACTATCTTAAGCAATTTGAAAAAAAAAAAAAAACATTGTAGCCTATTTTCAACAAAGTTAGAAGTTAATAAATTTATAATTACTTTTAGAAATGTAATACATAGTTCATGTTAATTATTCGGATAATGCATGACAATTACTGTAAATGTGTAAACTGTCTGTTAAGGAAAATGTTGAACAAAATATATAAAAATCCTAGGAATAAAAATGCAGAAATTTACTCACTCACTCAACGCTGGCATTAGCACTGATTTTTCGGGATTTGTTTAATTCTCTTTTTCCTCAGCAATTTCTCAACGATTGGAACTATTGTTTGTATAGTGCATAATGTGACAGCACATTTTAAGTTGTGATCCGATAATTGGCTTCCATGACATGGCTTGTTTATCTTCATCATAGGAAAAAAATTACTGTTCGCACAGATGGCCTACGTGAATCCGAAAATGGATGTCTGTACAATCGGGGAAATCTAAGACATGGAAAGTTCATATAAAAGTCAGATAACTTCTTTTGTTTTGATTTTTATCCTTCAATTCACTATCGTAAAGTAAATCAATAAGTTCTAATTACAAATACTAATTGAAAACCAAATTGAAAATTTTCCTAGTCTTTAAATCTCGAATCAAATTTCTGGTGCAGATCGTCATGATGTGTGAATATATTCTTCGAAATCCAAAGTCTTAAGAAACTAGTATGCCTATATCGTTGTTAATATTGAAAAATGTGCTGTAACTTATCCTTTTAGTTAAGCTAACGTTCCATAATTAAAGGTCGTTTATATTAAACGCCTTCACTCTGTCATATAACTGTGTAATAATCTTGTTGTTACCATGTAGAAAACAATTTAAAGCATTCAGATAATTCCATTAAGAAGGCAAGTTCACAAATCCATTTTTTCATTCTTCACTTATGATACAGACTTTTTTTCTTCCTCCGTGAACGATGATGTTTCCTCCCTCAGTTCAAAGAACCTATTAAATAATTTGCCACGACTAAGTCACCGTGCTTTACTATAATATGACAGATCGCCTTACTCGCTATTGCATTCATCAAGAAAGACTTGAATTGACAATGAGCGAGACTTTTCGATATAATTGTGTTGGTGGTTTTTCCAACTGGACTACTTCTATAACACCATTTTGATTTGTTTTGCACATGATTTCTGTTGGTGTATAATGTAGTGAATAGAAATAACTTCATGGGATACATTAACGCTTTTCACTTCGTCCCTCAGAGAGATTGGCTTTCGGAATGGTTTTATTTACATTCTACAGTATTCTGTAGGTTATGCAGAGCCGGAGTTAGGTATAGTGCCGCTCCTAGGCAGTGCTAGATTTTGCCGTCCCCAAATCCCACAAACAGTTTATGGACAGCTATTATACAGGTGACGTTCAGTTAAAGTTATTTTTAAATGAAATGTTACAATTCAGAAAACAAAATGTTAAATGTTATGATTTATTTAACGACGCTCGCAACTGCAAAGGTTATATCAGCGTCGCCAGATGTGCCGGAATTTTGTCCCGCAGGAGTTCTTTTACATGCCAGTAAATCTACTGACATGAGCCTGTCGCATTTAAGCACACTTAAATGCCATCGACCTGGCCCGGGATCGAACCCGCAACCTTGGGCATAGAAAGCCAGTGCTATACCAACTCGCCAACCAGGTCGACTTCAGAAAACAATAAATTACTGAAATCAAAATACATGCATCTTACTTGTGAATTATAAAGACTTTCTTCGGACTTTCTTCACAGAGAAAGCAATGATGGTATTATCAAAGTCGATCTGACGATGCATATCAGACTCGAAGCAAAGAAATATAATACTCAAACTTATTCATTGTTGAAACAAAATTTATTTTTGAAAGGCAGGCTGTGGTTTTTTTTAAGCATGGTTTCTGTTGGTGTATAAATTTTACGAGTATTTCTTACTTCGACAGGTGTATAAAATAAATTGAAAAATAAACTCCAACTCTTTACAGAATAAACCTTTCAAGTCGAATATTATTTAATCACTTTTCAGTATGTTCAATACTGAAAAGTGATTAAATAGTATTTTTGATGATATAGGCCAGTGTTTCTTAAACTTTTTTGAAGTGGGGACCACTTTTTTAAGTCAGAACAGTCCGAGGACCACCTTACTCTTGTTCCCTTTGAAAGCAAAGCATATTTTAATACCAGTATATTTTAAAACTGAATTAATTAATTAAAATTAATTTACTTCGTTTAACATTATATTAGTATTAACTAATTACATTAATGTTAATAGAAAAAAATTAATTTTAGATTTTTAATAAATCAAGGTATTAGAGTTTGGACAGTCTTTAACTTATTAACTAAACAAAATAAATAAATAAACAAACAAACAAACAAAGAAACAGACAGACAGACAAAGACAGGCAGACAAAGAAACAAAGAAACAAACAAAGAAACAAATGTTGGTATTCTCATTAATGAGATGGATAAGCCTGCCGATTCTAGCGCAGTTGTTCTATATTTTGATATATGCTGGTAAGCTTAAGTCAGAGATCGTTACATACATAGAGTCGATTTCGGTACTTTGTTCTTATTAGAGTTAGTGATGAAAACCCTTTCTCACACAGATACGTAAAAGCAAACTGAATTATAATCTGTAAAGCACCACTGTACAGTTCAATATATTCTCTTTTCACTTGTGTTGAGGTCCAGAAATTAACCATACTTTCTGCTTGGAATTTCATTTTAAGTCGAGAGTTCAATTAACTGTTCTCTTTCACTCAACGAAAGTTTGTTATTTTCAATATCAAGGGATCGCGAACCCATGAAAATTCGTCATATTTACATGGAAAATAAGTTTCAAATTGTGACCTCAGAGTTTCGAGATGCGAACGTATGTCACTGCATAATTTTCTTTCCAATAACGAAATCATTTTCAATCAAAGAAGACTCTAGGTTTGGAAATAGTGAAAAAACCTCTGTTTTACGGATCTGACCCATAAACCAAGTTTCCTCCCGAACACTTTTTTCTCATACAGTCAAAGAATTACCTTGTAGAGAGAGATTTAGTTCGTTTAGTTTTGAGGATATATCTGGAAGATATTCCAATGTACTTAGCCACATGTCGTCAGCTGATGTGCAGGGAAAAGATGGCGAGAAACACCATGTTCATAGTTCTTTAAATCCCTCTTTTTTGCTGAGAGTAGAGTGGGAATTCGGTAGACAGGTAGGGTAATAAATTTCATAAAATGTCAGTACTGGGAGTAAAAGTGAAAGGTGACTGTCATGTGTCATTTCCAAACTCTGAGATTTTCAGATAGTGTGATACGCAATTCGTTTGAATTTGATTTTTTCTTCTGTCGTTTTTGAAGAACCACAAGGGCAGACTCCGGGGACACAGGTGGTCCAAGGACCATAGTTTGAGAAACGCTGATATAGGCTATTATATTGTGAATGTAACTGAGAGTTGTGGTTACTATTCATAGCGATAAATAGCTAATAAACAACAATATGCATTTTGATTTTCAACACTGCATTCTTGTTCATACAAGCAGTCAAATTTAAGCAGTTTCATAGTATAATAATGTGATACCGTCATTACAATATAACTATGCAGCTGCACACTTTCCTTTCACTCTTGCCACGACCGCGACAATGTGATAACAAAACAATATCTGATTTCCACAAGGTGTTCAAGAAGAAACTTCAGAAAAGATTTACCAACATGTGTTTTAAAAATAAATTTCATTGTAAAATAAAAATGAAAAAGGGAGAGAAAGAGAGAGAAAAAATGCCACCCCCTGGAAATTGCCGCCCTAGGCAACTATCTATGTTACCTAGGCCTGAATCCGGCACTGAGCCTATGTGTATATTTGCAACGTTTGTTGTGTTTTAGTCAACATACAGAAAGTTGTTTTGCCATTGGTTTTGCCATTGCGGGTATGAGGAATGTTGTTAATGTTATTTTCATCCCCTCTGTTCGTCTCTCTTCACTCTACAGACATACTATGTTTATGGTTTATGACTACTGTATATTTCGTGTTCTTTCTAGAGTCCTAGAGCCCTTTCCAGCCCTACTAACAGAATTTGTCTATAAATAGCCACAATCACTACGAAAATCATCATTAGTATTTCAGTTCCATAGATATGGACGTCAAAGCCAAAGTAATTGCACTGATCGAGGAAGGCCGATTTAGCACGGCTCGAGCTGGAGAACGCTATAGAGTTGCGACAAAACAGCGTCCAGGTGGTGGGCGCACTATCAGAAGCGAGGTTACATAACTCGTAAAGCTAGTAGTTGGAGACCCAAGGCATCAACACCACAACAAGATCTTATGTTAATAGAACGTTCGAGACGCTTTCATTTTATACTTCTAAAATATTTGTGGCCGGCAGGGAATTTCCTGCTTCCAACAGAACGCTAGTAAAAGGCTCAATAGTGCCAACGTTGTGCTGAGAAGAACAGCGGTGAAGGAAGTTCTGACTGAAGACCATCGAATTGATCGTGTCACATTTTGTCGAATTCATACAACTATCCATGGAAAGAGGTCATCTTTTTGGATGATGTGTTTATGAACTACAGCAGGCCAGTGCACGTATATCGACCGAAACAATCCAAGAGATTTGACCCTGAATATGTGGCCAGAGACAACGCAGTGGTCGTTTGTCCGTGTCGGTGTGGTACGGATTTCTGGTTATGGTGGCGGTGCACTATGGAGGATTCATGGGTATATGAATGAGCATCAGTACACCAATAAACTGGAAAATGTGATGCTACCTAGTGTTCGTGTGTTTAAGCCCGAAAACAAAATAAATTTCCAACATGACTTGTCTTCGGTACACACATGCGTCGCCGTGCAGTGGTGGTTCAACATTCACAGGGACGATGTCGAGAGGTTCCATGGGTGCCAAGAAGTCCTGACTTAAATTCCATAGAAAATGTGTGTACGGAAGTGCAACGCAATGTTAATGTGTAACTACAGAGTCGGTGTCCTAGGATTGCAGATGAATTGTGGAATCTCATTGCAGATGTTTGGGATGATGTTGCATTGTCAGATAGATACAGTAGGTCTATATCCAAAGCCTTGTTAATTCTGTAAGTAGAAGAATGGATGCAGTGATCAATGTCAACGGTTTATGGACAAGTTATTAAGTCCAGAAGAAAACTGTTGTATATAACTAGAACTACATAGGTAGAAGAACATTTTAATTTGTGATATAAAGAACATTCAGTATTAATTATTTTACTTCAGGAATGTATTTTTCTTGTCTTTTTTTTAGAACAAAAATAAACACTGTGGGCCGTATTCATGGACATTCTTAGCGCGGGCTTTCGCTGGATGATCAGAGAACTAACGTTTTTCGTATTCATAAACCAGTGTCAGCGATATGATATATGAGATATGATATATGATATGAGATATATGATATATGAGATATGATATGAGATATATGATATATGAGATATGATATGAGATGTATGATGTATGAGATATGATATGAGATGTATGATGTATATGAGATGTATGATGTATGAGATATGATATGAGATGTATGATGTATATGAGATGTATGATGTATGAGATATGAGATATGATATATGATATGATATATGATATGATATATGATATAAGATATGATATGATATATGATATGATATATGATATATATGATATGATATATGATATATGATATATATGATATGATATATGATATGATATGGTATGCTATATGATATGATATGATATATATAATATGATATATGATATATATAATATGATATATGATATATATGATATGATATGGTATGATATATGATATGATATGATATATGATATGATATGATATGATATGATATATGATATGAATCCTGTTTAGCACGCTCGTAGCCCGGGCTAGCGAAATGTCTATGAATAGCACCATGTAGCTTCAATAATAGAATAAATAAATAAATAGGTTCTAGTAAACACTAGAATCACTTATAGGTTTTCCTAAATTGAACAAAAATTGTTTCTAACTAACAAATCTATTTGTGTTTCTCTTCCCTCATTACTAATTGTTTACCGAAAGTAATTTATAGGCATTTATTTATTTCAATTTAACTGAATGTTCACTTATATAATTTGTATTGGATTACTTTAATCAATTTATATTTATTCTACTTTAACTAACTGCTCACGTCTATATCATCTTACCATTAAGTTCGTATGTATTGTATCTATCTCAATTTTGTTTACTCTTCGTCGTATGTTTTGCCAGGAAGTTATTAAAGTAAAAATAAACCATAAATAAATGAAGTACCGTATGTCTATAGAGTAAAGAGAGACGAACAGAGGAGTTGATAATGAAATCAATAACATTCCTCGTACTGGTAAAAACAATTAAATAACAAATTTCTGTACATCGACAAAAACACGAGAGTTTCAACCTTATAGGATGTGAACAGAAACAGTACGAAAGCCTTTCTCTCCCAGTCCAGCAACTTCGAGTAAACAGTACTCTGTACTGTGATAATCACAACAAAACCGGCATAAGTAACATTACGAGTTTTGCTGTTCATCGGCCAGTTTTTTCTTCCGTAACTGTACCATCTCTTGTTGCTAGAACAGCAGCCACCATGTCAGGCATGCTCTCCACTAGTTTGGGTAGGATATCCACTGGAATGTGTCGTCCTTCCTCTTGCAACATGGCACTCAGTTGAACAATGGAAGTTGGCCCCATGTTTCGGCGGCTACTATGCAGTGGCATGCAGACAATAATGTTCACCGGTTGGACTTGCCTGCACAGAGTCCTGATCTCAATCCCATTGAGCACCTTTGAGACGATTTGGACCGGCGATTGAGGTCTCGGAAGATGCGGCCAACTTCCATTGTCCAACTGAGTGCCATGTTGCAAGAGGAATGGCGACACATTCCAGTGGATATCCTACACAAACCAGTGGCTGCAGTTATAGCAACAAGAGTCGTACCACGGGGTTCTAAAGGGGCAAAACCGGTGCCAAATTACTTTTTGATAGATAGTGTACATTAAAATATGCATTTTCATTTTTGTTCCAAATTTCTTATTTCAATTCTTCTTCTTCTTCTTCTTCTTTTTTTTTTTTTTTTTTTTTTTTTTTTTTTTTTTTTTTTTTTTGCAAAGTTAAAGACTAACAACATTTCTAAATTTCGGTTTCTGTGAGGTTCCTGTGCTTCTAGGTCAATATATTTTTGTAGGCAGAGAATGACTTCTCTACGTCGCAAGTTATGGGTGCAAATTTGAATGAACATATTTGTGACAGTGTCAGGTCAAATTCTTCATTCAAGTTTTCGCCACAAATAACTTTCTTCACTGAACAAAAGAATCCGTAGTCCGGGTTCGCGTTTATGACCCTGTCCAGTTTGTTTTAAAGAAATTTTGCAATGTTTTACAAAGAACAACTGTCAGAAAATATTCGGAAACAGAATAGCAGTGCTTATCTCTTTACTGAAACAATCGCAGAATGATCTAATAAAATCCTTTCCTTTGATCCACTGTGCAAAGAGTACACTTTTGGTACCTTTAATTGGAGGCATATTAGAACCACATTAACACACGCAAACAGAATAAACAAACACATTAACCACTTACGAGGTTCACACACTGCAAAGACAGTTTAGCGAATGATTTCAATTTTAGAAGAATCTAAATTGCTACTGGTATTGGAAAAGGGAAAGAGTATTTACAACCTCCCTGAAAAAGGGTGCTTTTAACCTAAATCATTTGTCGGCAGTTTCCTTGAACCCTCTATTTTTCATTTGTCCTATTCTCAAAATATCCAACGTAATAAATCCATTTATGCCACGCAGTCTGTAGAGGGTCGTCGGTAAAGTGTTGTAAAAGTGAACTTCCGTCGTCGGTAAAGTGTACTGTGCAAATCTTAACATTTTATTTCATTTTTCTGTTCTTTAGTTTTTTTTCCCCTCTTCCTTCGTCAATCCTGATTCCTGAAGCTAAAATAAGGGACATAAAAATCAAGAAACTGAGGTGAATAATTTCAAGGGAAAAATTGTTCCGGGGCCGGGTATCGATCCCGGGACCTCTGGTTGAACGTACCAGCGCTCTACCACTGAGCTACCCGGGAACTCCACCCGACACTGTCTCAACTTTTCCCTTTATATCCCTTTGAGACGGTGTCGGGTGGAGTTCCCGGGTAGCTCAGTGGTAGAGCGCTGGTACGTTCAACCAGAGGTCCCGGGATCGATACCCGGCCCCGGAACAATTTTTCCCTTGAAATTATTCAAATCTGCTTTACAGGGAGCTTCACCTGAAAGACTAGATTTGCAAGAAACTGAGGTGTCCACTCAAAACCATTAAAACATGCATTTAAACTGAATATAATGTATATTATATGCATAATTAAGCCAAAAATTGCTTAAATATGCATTATGAAAGTTTTTATCCCTAAAAAGGCAAAAACATGCAAATATGCAAGGAAAAAATACACATATTTGGAACCGAAATGTAATGAAATTTATAAGTACTAATTTTGAGCTATGTCCTATGTTCCTATAAAAACATGCATTTGCATGGAACTCTCGTCTGTAGTGATTAGTCTCACGAGAGTAGAGTAAATGTTATTTTTAGCTTTAGTGTCTTTGCGGAGGCATACAATCACTCTAAATAGTAATAATAATAATAATAATAATAATAATAATAATAATAATAATAATAATAGTAGCAGTAGTAGTAGTAGTAGTAGTAGTAGTAGTAGTAGTAGTAGTAGTAGTAATAATAATAATAATAATAATAATAATAATAACAATGGCTTTATTTAGCCTGGCAGAGTTAAGGCCGTAAGGCTTTCTCTTACACTCAACCAGGATTAAAACTTGCTTACACAGTTGAACATAAAACTAGATCGGAATTAAAATTAATAAACTCATGGTTATGATCGTTTGAAATTAGTTAAAGATATTAGGAGCATATTCAGCAGTTAAAATAACACTTATTGACTAAATGATTTATTTATTTATTTACTCAATCACCTAGGCTACTAACTCAATCATTTACAAATTCACTCACTCACTTATTTATTTATTTATTTACTTATTTATTTATTTATTTGTTTATTTTATTTACTTAATTATTCACTTACCCAATTATTTACTTACTCAATCGTTAATTAATTACATAGGGTTGCGAAATTAAATTTTTTTCAAGGCTTTTAATATCGAAGGTTGATTTTGATTAATTGTTAGCTTCTGTTGAAGACTCTTGTTCATATTCACAATTTAGGTTCAAGTCATTCCAAGTCTCGTGCAGACACTTCATTTTTAAATACCTACCGCTTTCTCTTCATCTGGAAGTTCTGTCTTCGAGCTGTTATCGTATAGATAAATGAATAAAATCTTGCAGCTCCATATTCTCTCTTTTCATAGAACAACAGTAGTCAACATCATCACTTCATCCCACCTGCCTTTATAACTCTTTTTTTTATTTTTTTCATGTACTGATGAACCCTTTCTCCGTGCCCTTTGTTGTAATCTCTAAGACGATCAGAAAAGAAGTCAAGATGGCTATGATGGAAATGGATTTCAATGCTCATATTGCATCTTAAATTTTTCATAGTAATCAACATATTTACTACAATGTTTTTAAAATCTGGGTATTTCCTATCCCCCAATAAATTGCCAGCCAGATTCTTAAATCCTGTCGAAGCCAGTTCTTCTTCATGGTTCATTAAATTTTCGAAGTATTCATCTTTCATCTAACTTGTGTTGGGTCCCACAAATATTCCTTCTCTTAGTCTCAGAGAGAAAGAAAAATTTAGAACAAGTATTTATAATAATCAACACCTTTATGCAATGCTTTCACAAACTGTTTCATTATTCCCAGTTTAATGTGAAGAGGCGACAGATGATCTCTTCTCGTTTCATATTTCAAAATTCATTTTTGATTTTCCGATAAGCCAATTATAAAATATATTTATTTAAATTTTAAATCATTATGAGTTATCATTCTTATTACAAATTAACATTTGCTAAAACATGTGAATAGGAAGAAATGTATGGACGTTTTCGTCAGATACATGGTTGTTTTTACGACATCCTACACAGGTTACAATGTGGAATGTATTAACTCTTATAATAAAATATTAATTTAAGAAGTTAAGCCATGAATTTTATGTAACAAGTGCTTACTGTAATTTATGTTAATTTCAATTTAATAATTTGGATTTGAAATGCTAATTTGCCAAATTCATATATGATATGTTAAATTTGTACATAAAACTCATGTTACATATTATGTTACATGTGTTTATTAATTAACAAATATAAATTAAACTAGGGAGGAAATTAAAAACAGAATAAATATGGGAAATACGTGTTATAATTCGGTTGAGAAGCTTTTATCATCCAGTCTGTTGTCAAAAAATCTGAAAGTTAGAATTTATAAAACAGTTATATTACCGGTTGTTCTTTATGGTTGTGAAACTTGGTCTCTCACTTTGAGAGAGGAACATAGGTTAAGGGTGTTTGAGAATAAGGTGCTTAGGAAAATATTTGGGGCTAAGAGGGATGAAGTTACAGGAGAATAAAGAAAGTTACACAACGCAGAACTGCACGCATTGTATTCTTCACCTGACATAATTAGGAACATTAAATCGAGACGTTTGAGATGGGCAGGGCATGTAGCACGTATGGGCGAATCCAGAAATGCATATAGAGTGGTAGTTGGGAGGCCGTACGGAAAAAGAGCTTTGGGGAGGGCGAGATGTAGATGGGAAGATAATATTAAAATGGATTTGAGGGAGGTGGGATATGATGATAGAGACTGGATTAAACTTGCTCAGGATAGGGATCAAGGATCAATGGCGGGCTTATGTGAGGGCGACAATGAACCTCCGGGTTCCTTAAAAGCCAGTAAGTAAGTGTTTATTAATATACCTACTGATAAAATTTAAAATTGATGAACATCGTCATAATTGTATATGTTAAAATTTGTTACGGATTTAACAATCATGTAAAATTTGTCAAACGTTATAATTAATAATTGTACATAAATATTTTCTGATGTTATGATTATGTATGTATGTATGTATGTATGTATGTATCTATGTATGTATGTATGTATGTATGTACGTACGTACGTACGTATGTATAATACAAATATGTTTGGGTGTAGATTAAAACTTCGTCTATGTGTAGTTGTTTCATTTTTAATTGCAGATACTCGTACTTGTCTATTAGGTTACTCTACATATTTATTTATTTATTTATTTATTTATTTATTTATTTATTTATTTATATATTCATTATTTACTGATTTATTTAGTTATTTATTAATTATTCACTGATTTATTTATTTATTTACTTATTCATTATTAATTATTCACTGATTTATTTATTTATTTATTTATTTACTTATTCATTATCCACTGATTCATTACTTATTTACTTACTGATTATCCACTGATTCATTAATTATTTACTTATTCATTATTTATTATTCACTTATATATTTATTTATTTGTTTTATTTGATTTATTTATTAATTTATTAATTAATTTATTCATTCATTCATTTTTTATTCATTCATTCATTAATTCTTTTATTCATTCATTTTTTATTAATTCATTCATTAACTCTTTTATTCATTCATTTTTTATTCATTCATTCATTAATTATTTTATTCATTCATTTTTTATTTATTTATTTATTTATTTATTTATTTATGTATTCATTTATTTATTTATTTAATGAATTGACAGTTCATACATGATCATTCGTCTACTAACTTCCCAATACAAATCACATATTGTCTTATACCGAAAAGTTTTGCAAGGCACAACACTTTGATATATGGTCCCAGTCCATACCACTACTCTCATCTTTGCACAGCACACAAACAGATGATGACAGGATAGGAAACCGATATAGATGTAGATCGTGACCTGTAAGATTACGGAATGTTGCAACTGATTCCTTTCGAAAGATAAAACTTTTAAAAACTATATGAACTTTGCAACCGGAGAAGATTTAAAAACGAGCACGCTTGCAATAAGCAGATCTGGGCGAATAAGTCTTGCCCATTTTGTATGTATGAAAATGTGTGCTTCACAACGTGTGCACCTTCCTTACTCCGATTCACGGAATACTCACGGACTCAAGTTATTTCCCTGGAGGTATTAGTGAGGTCCCTTGGTTCACACTTCTCCTTTTTCTAGCGTAGAACCCATGTGCGTTTATAAGAGAAAGTTTCTTTTACCTGTGGAGAAGATCTATAAAGATTTTCACGTCCTTTGAAGACTGAGACGTGAATGCAAAGCACTGGATTTTGGGAAGTATAAAAATGCTTTACGATCGGGTAGACAACTTTATTTACTCTTCACATTTCGAACTTAAATTAGGTGATCGCATCACACCAAAGTAGCTATACCGAAAGTTTCAATGGCACATTTCGCCGATAATGTTCAAAACCACTGCTTTCTCTATTCAGCGATGGAATTGTTACTATATTGGAATATCTGCTGGTGTCTCACTCTATAGCATTCATTCAATGCTGGAATCTTAAAAGTCGCATTTATAATAATAATAATAATAATAATAATAATAATAATAATAAATAATAAATAATAATAATAATACCACGAATTGATATTCTGGCTGATATGTATATCTATTATCAGGTAGTACATCCCACTTGACTAAATGTGTCAGAGGAAGAACAATTATTATTAAGTGTTCGCGTAGGCTTCCGCGGCTGGTGTACATGGTGTGTGGATAAGCTTCAGGGCTTCTACCGCGTTGTCTTGGTGTTATTGGCTGACGTTTCGACCGCTGTGTTGTGGCCATCTTCAGAGCAGTTGTTGGATAAGGAAATAGTCTGCCAGCTTTTATATATAGTACTCCCCCCATCGAGTCTACTATACATACATACATATATATATATATAAGACTATTTCCTTATCCAACAACTGCTCTGAAGATGGCCACATCACAGCGGTCGAAACGTCAGCCAGTAACACCAAGACAACGCGGTAGAAGCCCTGAAGCTTTTCCACACACCAACAATTATTTATTATTGTTTGTATACATCTGAAGTCTGATTAGTGGAATATGTAGCTAATCGGCGATGTATGCATTGGAGGGGAAAAGGAACTGGCCACCCTATTCCATTATCTCCTGGCCTAGTTGCCTCATGAGTGATGCCTTATTGGTGTTACTTACGAGGTTCGAGGTTCAAACATGTCTTCGGACAGTTGACTAAACAACAACAATAATAACAATAACAATAATAATAATAATAATAATAATAATAATAATAATAATAATAATAAATACCAAATCAATAAATACAATAGAATAGGATTAAAAACTATACATATTGGCTCCTTTTATAAAAATTCTCTCTAGCACCCCCAGAAATAGTAGGTATAGACACGTGCTATGGGGGCATTCCACAAAATTTTAACTTCATCTTCGTTTTAGACCATGTAATGTGTAACGGTCCCGCGCCGTGCGTCGTGGTCTAAGGCATCCCGCCTAGGACTCGCGTTACGGAATGCGCGCTGGTTCGAGTTCTCATGGGGGAAGAAATTTTCTCATGAAATTTCGGCCAGTGTATGGGACCGGTGCGCACCCAGCATCGTGATGCACTTGGGGAGCTACGATAGGTAGCGAAATCCGGTTGCGAAAACCAGCTATAACGGCTTGGGGGATCATCGTGCTAACCACACGATACCTCCATTCTGGTTTGATGATCGTCCACCTCTGTTTCGCCACGTGGGCGTGAGGTCAGCAGCCGACTGGTCAGTCTGAGCTCTTCATGGGCTGTAGAGCGACGGATTATTTTAATCTGTAACGATAATCTAAGAAAGATGGCCTCAATGTCTTGGTCTTCCTTGACCTCTGTGTCCTCTTCATCTATATACTGAGGCTAATCTTGGAAGTCTAAATATTTTATTAATCAGCGGAATAAAAAGTAAAAAGGAGAAAAGAAAGAAAAACAGAGATAGTCTATTACAATAAATGAAACTTTCTATTTTCTCCTTAAACAATATTTGCTCAAATGATTTCTTAAAGTAAGGAGTATTAGCAAATTTGAATATTTGGAAATTTAGCTGTTACCTTGTTATAAAGCCTGGAACCGAAGTTGCTACTGGGACTGTAAGCTACAGTTGTGTCACATTTAGGTTCTGTCAAGCATATGTTGTCTGAGCTTTTATTTTTAAATTTAGGTGAATTGAAATTAAATGTATTTCAATTTTTGTGCATGTAATTCAATAAGATATTATTATAAATTTGATGGAGATCAAATAATTTAAATTCATAATAGCCTGTTCTGAGAGACCTTATGGCCACAAATTCACTGACATGAATGCGTGAATAAGCTTTTTGAGTAATTTCTAGAAGAAACTGAAAATAATTACGATAACCACAGATGGATACTGAATCCGTTTTTAGACAGCTAGCTGAAATTCCAAAAACATATTAAGAAATGACTCATTGAAAAAATTATATATCTTCTAATGGAATGTTGAAGCTACGGTATACTTCCTTTTGCAGAATATAGACCAAATTTGGATCCAAAGATGCAAGAAAACTTGGAGCTTACGAAGGAAGCTCTCAAATTTTTAACAACATTTGGAACTCGTACTTGTGCAAAATAAGTTTCTAATTTATGATTGTCATCTAAACAAAGCGACAGATTCCTTGAAATTGAAAATTATATCAAAGTGTATCGAATATACAGTTCAAGTATGAGAAACTACTTTCTCAAAAACAGGCACATTTATAGCAGTAATTATTTCTTTTTACTTTATAACTACTGAAACTTGTTTTTACTTTTATGTTCAACGTTGTTTATATCCATGTTTTTAAATTATAGCATAACTATTATTAATAAGGCCTTTTTGTTTTATTTTTAAATAAACTCGAAACCCTCTCAGCATTTTACACGATATCCCAGGATTCAAGACCCACACTTAGGGAACCATTGTGCTATGATACGCACACATCCAACGTATGAGCGAAAGAAAATTAAAGAAAGACGTAATTGACTAAAATCCATATGGAAATAAACGAAGAGAAAATCTAAAGCATGATGGGAGGGCAGAGCTTACAAAGTAATGAAATAATAATAATAATAATAATAATAATAATAATAATAATAATAATAATAATAATAATAATAATAATAGACGTGATAGATAAGATTTTTTGAATTCGACAGATATTGGAGAAAAAATGGGAGTATAAGGGTACAGTACATCAGTTATTCATAGATTTCAAAAAGGCAAATGACTCTGTTAAGAGAGAAGTTTTATATAACATTCTTATTGAATTTGGTATTCCCAAGAAACTATTTCGATTAATTAAAATGTGTCTCAGTGAAACATACAGTAGAGTCCGTATAGCCCAGCTTCTGTCTAATCCTTTTCCAATTCACTGCGGGTTAAATAAAGAGATGCACTATCACCTTTACTTTTTCACTTTGCTCTAGAATATGCCATTAGGAAAGTTCAGGATAACAGACAGGGTTTGGAATTGAACGGGTTACAGCAGCTTCTTGTCTATGCGGATGACGTGAATATATTTGGAGAAAATTCACAAACGATTAGGGAAAACATGGAAATTTTACTTGAAGCAAGTAAAGAGATAGGTTTGGAAGTAAATCCCGAAAAGACAAAGTATATGATTATGTCTCGTGACTAGAATATAGTACGAAATGGAAATATAAAAATTGGAGACTTGTCCTTCGAAGAGGTGGAAAAATTCAAATATCTTGGAGCAACAGTAACAAATATAAATGACACTCGGGATGAAATTAAACACAGAATAAATAAGGGAAATGCGTGTTATTATTCGGTTGAGAAGCTTTTGTCATCTAGTCTGCTGTCAAAAAATCTGAAAGTTAGATCTTTAAAGCAATTATATTACCGGTTGTTCTGTATGGTTGTGAAACATGGACTCTGATTTTGAGAGAGGAACAGAGATTAAGGGTGTTTGAGAACAAGGTTCTTATGAGAATATTTGGGGCTAAGAGGGATGAAGTTACAGGAGAATGGAGAAGGTTACGAACACAGAACTACACGCATTATATTCTTCACATGACATAATTATTAGGAACATTAAATCCAGACGTTCGAGATGGGCAGGGCATGTAGCACGTATGGGCGAATCAGAAATGCATATAGAATGTTAGTTGAGAGGCCGGAGGAAAAAATACCCTTGGGGAGGCTGAGACGTAGATGGGAAGATAATATTAAAATGGATTTGAGAGAGATGGGATATGATGGTAGAGACTGAATTAATCTTGCACAGGATAGGGAGCATAGCGGACTTATGTGAGGGCGGCAATGAACCCGCGGGTTCCTTAAAAGCCAGTAAGTAAGTAAGTAAGTAAGTAAGTAAGTAATTAATAATAATAATAATAATAATAATAATAATAACAATAATAATAATAATTTAGAAAAACTTTGTACATTGCAGGCCTACTACCAATGAATGTGTATTCCCGTTTAGACTAATAGGTGATATCGTTCTCGCGCATAATTAATAAACAAAATATATGTTGTATTATAGGCCTATTGTCTTTATTACTTCCAACTATTCCAGTTGTTTATAAAATATTCTGCAGAGTCTAGGAACAGATATTGATGACATATTTACATTCTCTTTGTTACTTTGTATTTTCCCAGTTTTACATTGAGAATTCCCCAGATGCTTCGAACTGCTATTGACGATACATTAATTTGAATAGCGTTGTATCACAAAATATTCATCAAAGCATTATCCTATTGAAAAGACTTCATTGTCGCTCGCAATTAAAATGTACTTTGACTCTGCAAATCTCTTTGTATTATATACACAAGGGTTTTAATTGTAAAAAAATTACAAATCATCTATTACAAGAGCTCTTTTCAGTTTATTGAGAACATAAAGGTGACTCTTGGAGTTGGTTTATGCAAAAAATACACAGAATAAACAAGACAATGAGCATTTCTTACTTCGTCTCTATACAGCAAGAAATTCTACAAAGAATAGTGTGCTGTAATTTATCAGTAAAATTCCGGTTATTAGAAACAGAAGATTTAACAAGCACTTCATCTATATTCCGTCTCAAAGATTCGCAATCTTGGTCTTACAAGCAAACATTCTGATGGGGGCATATAAAAAAGTTATTTTTTTTTCTTTCACTATGTTAATAATGTCAAAAGTAGTGCTTATACAAATTTTGGCCACTCGACCGCAATTACGAGGGCCGTAAAAAAGAAGTTCACCAGGAGCCGTTCATTAGAAAAAATTATTGGAACAGACATAGCAATTATTGAGCTATTTTTCAACATATTCCCCACCGGAATTGAGACATTTGTCATATCATGGGATCGACAGAGAGATGCAGACGGCTGTCACACACTGGTTCCGATCCCAGGCGGCTGACTTTTACGACACAAGAATACAAAAATTGATCCCATGGTATGACAAATGTCTCAGTTCCAGTGGGGGATATGTTGACAAATAGCGCAACAATTGCTGTATCTGTTCCAATAAATCTTTCCATGAATTGTGCTTTTTTGTGTAAACTCCCTCAGGGAAAATCACTTTCTGGACGGCCTCGTAATTGCGGTCGAGTGGCCAAAATTTGTATAAACACTCCTTTTGAATTAATAACATGGTGGAAGTAAAACATTTACTTTTTTATCTGTCCCTATCAGAATCTTTGCTTGTAAGTTTACCCGTAATTTCTTCTAGATCCAGTTTGTACATTTAAAATGACCAGATAAGATATTAAAATGTTTTTTAATATTCTTTATCTAGGCCTACAATGTGTGATAAAACCTGTTCACACAGCGTACACGCAATATTATTATATTTCCATGAAGATTAATTCTGCAGTGCTTGGGAAAAGTGACATAAGTCAGTATCCACAAACCTTTTTTGATAATTTATTGACAACTTACACTGGTTTATGTCGATTTGATTTTTTTCTATATGAATTATTGTAATGGGAGAAATACTTATGTATTTTTTTCCAAGCGAGCAGATGTTCCGTAAGTTGTCAATAAATTATCAAAAAAGGTTTGTGGAAACTGACTTGTGTCACTTTTCCCGAGCACTGCAGAATTGATCTTGAAATATCAGCCTACGTAATTGTAACTTGCTTTAATGACCACTAAGAAATTATTTTATTTTTTTTTTAAGTGTGGCTTTACGTAAGTAAATGTTTACTTTCTCATTACAAGACGAATAAATATTATGATACTGCAAAAATAAATTTTGAATTGTTTGTCCTAAATTCTAGATTTCAGCATCCCTAAAAGAGAAAAAGTCGCGTAGGTCAAACCGTCTATTTGCGTGAATAAAACGATAGATTTTCTATAAATAGTATTTATTTTTAGAGAAATTTTAAATTTTAAATTTGTTGTTTTTATTATATTAATTATTTTTGTTGCAGTTAGTGTATCTTTTTCAACTTCGTTAGAACATCAAGTTCTTGGTTAGGCCTTATATTCATATTCGCAAAGGTCCTAATAAGGTTGGATTTATTGGTGTTTTACAACCATGCGGTACAATTAAGCTGAACTTTGACCATTTTTGTTCAGTTTTAGTACCTGCGGGTCTATTTATCCGGTAATTATGCAAATTAAATATAGGCTAATAATTTTAGTCAAAGAAATCATGAGTCTTCATTTAAATCAAAGGCATAAAATTGCAATCCACTTCAAAATTCACTACAGGCGAGTACCTTCGTGAATTTTTTATTAATTAAGTAGAACAAATTAATAATTAGAATTTTTAAGTTTGTATAGGTGACGGAGCAACGTTTGGCTAAGAGAATATGAAATATTACATAGAGTAATTTCTAACTTCTCCGTCAAGAAGTATAAACACATCTATTTAGAGTGTTTCGGTTAAGCCTGCAGCATACTGCATCGGACATTCTGTCTCTAACAGGACGGTTTTGTCTCGGAACGTCCGATGTGACTGTGATTAGACGATTTATTATGAGTAGAGACCGTATTTTGTCCCACAGTATACGGAGATAAGTTAGTTCTTCATAAACTATATTTATGTGATGTCATATTTGACGCGTGCCACAGTATATTGTTTGTGCTGAGCTTGACGTTCTATTTACGATTCAAAACTAGACCTCATAGACTGTTTACAATGCATTATAATGACTATTACACTTTTACTACCTCATACTACTTTTGACCAATAAAACGGTACGAAAGGACGTATTTCAACCAATCATGGCTGCTTATCGCACAATTTTATCGCGTCCCTAGCATTTGTTTAATTTTATGGCGTCCCTAGCATTTGTTTATTTTCATCACTACCCTAACATTTGTTTCTTTGTTTGCAAACATTTCAAGCTGCATTGGTCTGGACGTCAAAAAACAGAAAATTACAAACCACTCCAGTCGATGCACAGCACTTTCAAATATGACTCGCATTGGCATTCAAGAACAAGAATTAATCAAGATCACTGGTCATATATGAAGAGCACCATTCAGAAATCCTGAATAAGTTGAGGGATACATCATATACATTAACTAGTTCACTTCTTTTACGCACACGTCCAATATAACATCAAGTGAACCACTAACCACTAAAACATTCAAATTTGAAAATTGTACTTTCAATAATTGTTTCTTTTAAAATTATTCATGTTTATTTTTTATTTCATCGTCGTTAATTAAAACGGTTCTTGTTTATTTCATCATCTCTAATTAAAACTTTTCTAACACTTGTCTATATTATTTAGGTTATGTTTGTTATAGCTTCTGCTATATGATATTATGGATAGTTACGTATCAGAGATAGTTTAATACCAAGATTTATTAAAGATCATCTGTCAAGTGACGTTAATTACTGGGATCCGAATGATTTGAAGTGGAATGCAAATGTTTTAATAAAAATGAAACTGAATCAACAAAGCCTTCTTGACTAGTAACCGTCCACAGAGTTCAATGAAGATTCTATAGTTGGCACAATTGATGACAAGAAAACATAATCATAAAACACTACTGCCATCTAGCGTAATGTTGAGATGGTACATTAATACATTTGAAGACAGTTTTATTTTCGTAAGCCAATTAATATTTTATTGTATTGGAGTACTTTGCTACTTTTAATCTTTATATACTTTCTTCTAATCGTGTAATAGTCAATTAAATCCCACTCGAGTTTTGATTTTCTCTAGATAAAGCAAAACCTCTAGTGAGATTACTGTTGATAAAGACTGATAATACGATGATGTTTTCTACAATTTAAATTAATACGTAATTTATTTTTACTGACAGAGTTAAGACCATAAAATCGGTATAAAAATGTACAGAAAATAACTTATAAATAACAAAAACATAGAAAACAATGGAATAATAATAGTAATAATAATAATAATAATAATAATAATAATAATAATAATAATAATAATAATAATAATAATAATAACAGGAAAGTATAGATGTGTTTAGTTACATGTCATTCCAAAAGTTAATCAATTACAATTTAGCGTCAAATAAGATAATTTGTATCAAAGAAATGATATTTCATAATGAAGGACAGTTGATATATTAAAAATAAAAATCATATTCTATGATAGTTATATTTTGAAGAAAATTCATATTCTAGAGACGAAAAGCAGTCTTTTTGACAATCGGCTTTAGAAAGTAGTCAATGTGTGAAGTCCCTTTAGACACTATCGTATTTACAAAATAAGTAGTCATGATTTTATGAAACAAAATACCCTTTATTACAATACTCAACACTGTAGCCTACACAATAGGGTAAATAATGTTTTATCAATGTAAGCCTGCATTCTTTATCATATTGCACTGTAAACATTAAAAATAGCGCATTCTAGTGTACATAGTTTAAATAATATAAATTGTAAATATTGGTGTAATTGTTAAAGCAGTTTATTTTGTTCTGCCCAGAAGTCGCGTGAGCAGACACAAGTACTTCGCTTACTACATGCACGCACTCATCCGTTATAGTAAAAACTCCAGTAATAATACAGGGACATCATTTTATTTTTACTAACATTTCTAATATTAACCTCGCTATACCTTTGGATTAAAGGTTCAAAACAGAGAACACCGTTTTCTACCCCCGTCCACTGGAGTTCGATGATACTGGCGTAAAATACAAACAAATCACTTTACTAGGTATATGAAGGAAGAAAAGTAGTTCATCCATTTACGTAAAGTAGGAAAAATCGCGATTTTGAGTTTGATAATATTCATTAAGTTTTTCTTTAATCAAAATACAGTACTGTATTAACAATAAGTATCTTTACTCCATTCTGACGTATTCATTATGCAGTGTATATTATACTGTCTACAGCACATTAGCGTACAATATAGAGAATGAAGTTAAATTGAAAAATAAACATAATATGGATATTTAAACACATTTTTGAAAATGGTGGCCGTTCATTTCGATACAGGCTTCAGTTCTCTTTTGCATATTATCGCACTATAGACTATTGTACGTAATTCCAATTACCAGTTTCGTCCTTCGTACTAGTAACTCATGTTAAAATAATTCTGTACCTACTCTATGAAAGAGGACTTTACGTACTGTAAATTCAATGTTCACTTCTGCCCGATCCGAAAAGATAAAATTACTCAGACATTCTATCTACTGTCCGTCCAAGTGGTTTTGTCGCAGCGTCGTAGAAAGGATGGAAATCACGTGACAGTTAATTAATTAACGAGGCCCTTTTATTTATTTTAAACAGTTGTACAATATTACGTAGACGTCCAATTCCTATCAGAAATTAATGTTTTCAGAAAAGAGCTAAGATAGCGCAACTACTACCCTGTACAAAGAGGCGAGCAGAAGCCGTGGGGGAAACCGGGATGTGATATAGGCAAACGGACGACAGTACCTGTACGAGAATATGATTCAATATATTGAAAGCGAACATTTTCTGGAACATACTATACTCACTAACTCAGTACTGTTTGTGTTTACTATGACCGTAAGGCGACTTTGACTGTATACGCTTGGTTCTGTGTGGAAAACGGTTCCACGTTTACTAGTAGAGGGGGAGGGAGTGAAGTACATTCAGAAACTCAGTTACAATAAAAATTGAAGTAAAAATAAAATGATGTCCCTGTATTAACCTTGTAGCATCCTGTGACAAAGTACGGTCTCTCTACTTATGAGGCTACAGCAAATTGCATGGGACGAATGTCCAATTCAGCATGGTGCAGCCTCATAAGAATGCTTATAATCACAGTAACATCGAATGGTCCGAGACAGAATGTCCGATGCAGTATGGTGCAGCCTCATAAGAATGCGTATAATCACAGTAACATCGAATGGTCCGAGACAAAACCATCCTGTCCGAGACAGAATGTCCGATGCAGTATGGTGCAGCCTCATAAGAATGCGTATAATCACAGTAACATCGAATGGTCCGAGACAAAACCATCCTGTCCGAGACAGAATGTCCGATGCAGTATGGTGCAGCCTCATAAGAATGCGTATAATCACAGTAACATCGAATGGTCCGAGACAAAACCATCCTGTCCGAGACAGAATGTCTTATGGTGCAGCCTCATAATAATGCGTATAATCACAGTCACATCGAATGGTCCGAGACAAAACCATCCTGTCCGAGACAGAATGTCCGATGCAGTATGCTACCGTTCTTAGGATTTCCAAAACCACTTGTTTCTAAGAGTATTCTTGATCGTACGAGTACATATAATCCAAATAAAATAATAAAAGGAAATGTGCTTAAGAGTCAATTAAATTATAAATTTAATACCAGGAGGTATGGTCTTTAGCGTTACATGGAAAAACTTACAGCACCTAAAAAAAATAAATAAATATTAACTATACACACTTAAATCAATACCAAGAAGATGTGAATTAAAGACATGGTCCATGTATATAATGCCTGAAAATAGCTATTGATCTTTGCGTGTTTGTTTTTAAAATAATGTGTTTAATCAGTAACTACAGTCAGTGTATTGATATTATATCTCTTTGTTGTTACCTATTGCTTTAAAAAGAATGTGTTTAACCTGTAATTTTAAGCCATTTTTTCTACTTTTCCTTTACTGTTTACATTTGTTTTTAAATCTTTTGTATTGCCTCTACTATTATATATTGCCCTTCAAGAATTTCGTTATTCGTTAGTTATAAGTTACTACTTGTGTTATTATTTTAATCATTGTACTTGTTCCTGAATCACGTATTTAACTTGTAACCGTAAATCGTTGCTTGTAATATCCTTTTATTACTCTTAACTGTTCCATTGTTCATGAATTAAGCATTAATTTGAAAGTGAAATTCAAACTTTGTTATATTAATCTACTATTGATTATCTTTACTCTGAAACGGTTAGACATTCTTGTAATCTTTTGCATTGATTATTCCTCAAACATCTCATTAATCTTTAACAGGATCCATTTTTCATTAAGGTGCATTCTTCTACATAATTCATGTGAATTGTAACTGTGACCACTGTTTTATATTATAACTTTACTATTGTTTATTGGTTATAAAATATGTATTTTGATGCCAACTATAACCCTAATATATCTCAGGGTGAAATAGGGTTTATTAAATTGGATAATAAAAAAATCAATACCAATCCTATAACATTTGATGTCTTCCTTTATAAACCACTCTTCCACAATATATATTACAGCTTCATTCGAGGACAAGTTTCTTGTCAATGTTTTATGTTTTAGTTTAGAGAAAGATAATAATTTGACGGGACTAAACCTGTCAAATATGATGGATGCTCAGTAGATTCAATGCTAATTTTATCAATTTTCTGTAACGTAATAAGACATTTGTGAGTAGGTATAATGCCTTACAACAACACCATCACGACGTTTCATAATAACTATTCACTCATTCTCCAAAGAAACTAAACTGAGGATCTTTATTGCTAATTTTTTAATCGACATTTTTGACTGGAGAGAAATAGAGTGTTTCCAGTCTAATGAATATTTTCTTCGTTCCAGATCGTAATAATCCGTCTCTACAATACGATCCAAAATTTTAGAAGAATCTTCTTCACAAGGAAGGCAAAGACACTTGAAAATTATCACTCTCATTCGTTTCTGATCAGTGTTCAGACATTTAGGAATCCATTCAGCAGATAATTTTCTCATACCCAAATGTACGATGTGGAAGACGCATTCTTAGATAGTTTTCAAAGTGTCCGATACATGTCTCAGTCCAATTCATCAAGACTCCAAAATCATGTCATTTTCTGAAGTGCTCATAGAAATACGTCTTCCAAAATGATATTCATCTTTGATTTCTGATTTTACTCTCTTACATCTGAAACTCAAATTTTTATGGTGAACTACGAAGAACAATAATCCCTCAATGTATCCAACATATCTTCAAATTTCCTTGTCGAATAACTGTTTGAAAAATAGGGAAGCCTATTGTCATCGACCGATAGTTATGTTTATAGAAATTTAATTTTTATCTTTAAATTTCTTTTAAAAATTCACAATATGGAATCAACTAAACATTTTATTACTAGCATGGAGTAACTGTTTGCCAAACTACACACCTTTCCAAATGATAACAACTGTTTTTCCTTTCGTTTATAATGGAAGTCCAAAGTTATATGTAATCGATTTTGTCACTTTCAATGTAAATTATGCCTATAATACAGGTGATTAAGTTTCGAGTCCTGGTCCGACCTGACATTTTCCATTTAAAACTCCATAGTGACACTTTTAGAGGATAAGGCCGCAAATTGGAGTGTTATCGGGATTTTCTCGATTAACATAGTTTCTCCCGATCTCTGTTTCATTATCATTCTAGGCAGTATTGCCAGATCGCTGGCTGAAGGCTTGAAGTTGGAGCTGGTATATGGGCGAGCGGTGTTGCCTGCTCTAAACTTGGATACTCAGCGAACCTTAGTGCAGTTAGCTGGTGTGGGTTGGGAAAATCTGTAGCTGGAATGTAACAGATCTTAAAAAGTCGTAGTGATCTACATACACTAAAGCATAAAGAGGCTACGATATGTATAGGCATGGATGTGGTTTATGTAAAGCCGCCTCGTGGCAGCCTCGATTGTTGTTTCCCTCGCGGATCTGTTCTTTTAGTAGCGAGGCAAGAACTAAAAACAGCGTGAGCCACCAGGTAGTGCGCGGAAATTTAGGCAGTTAATATCAGGTTGCGTGATGGCATCTTCACCAACGAACAATCCACATGGAGCGAGTTAATCACTGCGAGGCACGTTTGATCGAATCCAAAAACCGACTGGAATTGGCTCACGGACGAGTCAGCCTCGTACTCTTGCACTGTTACGTGGTAAAGTGTCCTCTGAGCTAAGCAAGCAAGCATCATAAAGTAGTCTCGTTTCCTGGATACTCACCTTAACGATGTAATGAATAGTGTGCGTTTTTACAATTTGTGTATGTTGTGCATTATGTAAATAAATGCAACATTTTAATGGATCTATAAATTATGTGTACTAGCGCGGAACAATGTTTCGTAAGCTTTATAAATACAGCTATGATAAAGAAAAAAAGATGACATTGTACGAGAATAATCAGACAATTTCACGTAAATTATAAACAAATTAAACTCATGCTACAGATTAAGGAAAGTTAAGTACTTAGTACGTTAGTATTATAAAAACGATAGCACGGTGCTCACACGTTATTCACCGTGTAATATGAATGAGTTAATAAATATACATTGCTGAACTCTCACTGTTTCAAATTATAGCCATGTATGTATGAAAATGATTTTCACGAAGCTGACATGCAAGTAATTTGGCATTATACATTTTATGCGTCTTATAATTCAGTCCTTTTGTCATATTAATTCATAATTTCTTGAACTATTATTCGAAAGATACACGGCACGTAAGTTTTTATTTTATTTTATTGGGTTATTTTACGACGCTGTATCAACATCTAGGTTATTTAGCGTCTGAATGATATGAAGGTGATAATGCCGGTGAAATGAGTCCGGGGTCCAGCACCTAAAGTTACCCAGCATTTGCTCGTGCACGTAAGTTAAATCATTTGGTATGTACTCAAAGAAACAAACTTCAGTTTTCTTAAATACACAAAAACTCATAGACTTTTTCACGCTTAGAACTTAAGTTCATGACAAGAAATGCAGAGCCTATAACAATACGACGTTTAACACTCCTTCATTTCATGTCAAGAACTAAATTAGAAAGAAAAAAAATCGTATACAGAAATATCGCCAATTATTGAAATTTTAATATTTCATTTGTATCTTTCCCGAATACGTTGATTCTTAGGTGCTGAACTATAGTAAACCGGTGGACAGACAATCTTGAATATTGGAGAACGTTTATTTTCTCGAAACTCTACAAATTTATTTTGTGTATCATCACCAGGACAAGGGATCTAGAGCATGTAAAGTAATGGTGAAACAGTAAAATATAACCAAAGGTATAGTTAACTGGAACCGAGCTACTGCACTGATCAAGCAGAAGTACAGTTCAATCAATGAAAATTACACGCAACGTGAAATTCATTTTACTGCGGTTGTTCTCGTGAACTGAAAGGCACTTGAAAATATGCGATGTATTGACTATACGCAGTAAATAAATATTTATAAATCATACAGTAAATTATAATGATGGTAAACGAAATTAATCTGTATAATTAATTAAAAAGCTCTTTGCTCAACAGTATCCGAACCGTGAACTTTGAAGTCTGCGAGCAAGCACGCTACAACGGAGCAACCGGAATGCTTGCGATGAATCGCCATAATCGGGGTTGTCGTATGTTTGTTTAATAATAATATTGACTCTCGTGAAACATACTACTATGAACTATATAATATGTCAGGAGAAGGTTAGCAAAGCTTTGGTCTTCACACTATAACGGGATTGCTACACAGTAGAGAGATCTCTAAACAAATACTATTATTATAGTTTATTTTATTTTTATTATTTTTGTGAAATTTGGTATGAAATTAAATTAGTTGTAATTGTGATAATTAATGGTAACTGTAATAATAAGAACAATTATTGCTGTTTTATTATTTTATTATTAGCAGCATTATTTTTGTTTTCTTTGAAGATTCAAACTGTGCATTGTTATAGTACGAATGACCGTACTGGCTCGTGCGAAGGATCATGTGTGCATGAGTTTGGATAGTTGTGTATCAATAAATTCACTTCATTCATTCATTCATTCATTCATTCATTCATTCATTCATTCATTCTATTTTTATAGATAATTAAAACACTAATTTCATTACGCCATACTGAAGGCAGTTTGATATGAGCTGATAGTAATAAAGTGACATAAATTTGAACAGCTGACTTTCTAGCTGTTCAATTTTATTCACATATTATTATTTTATAGGTTGCAATTTAGATAGGTTAGCTATGGTTGGTCTAAGCTATGGTGGGTCTAGACTTTTGAGATGAGCAGGGCATGTAGCACGTATGGGCGAATCCAGAAATGCATATAGATCGTTAGTTGGGAGCAGGAGGAAAATAGACCTTTGGAGAGGCCGAAACGTAGATGGGTGGATAATATTAAAATGAATTTGAGAGAGGTGGGTTATGATGATAAAGGCTGGATTAATCTTGCACAGGATAAGGACCGATGGGGGCTTAGCCTATGTGGAGGGCGGCAATGAACCTGTGGGTACCTTAAAAGTCATTTATAAGTAAATGTAAGTAAGTAGCTATGGTGGGGGTGGCTAGGTTTTCAAAAAATCGCTAGCAGACCGATGTCAGCTATGTCGCAGTTTGAGCATAACTCTACGCTAAAGTAAAGTATTTTGCATAGCTCGACAAACGCATTGCCTACTTCTCACTGTAGTGTCTTACGGGCCTTAGTTATTAATTTGATCTTATTTTCAAATTAATTCCGTGCCTTTTGCATTAGTTACGAAATACCTTTCTGTAAAACTATTCAAGTAATACAGGGTTGACGGTGTCGGGTAGAGTTCCCAGGTAGCTCAGTTGGCAGAGTACGTTCAACCAGAGATTCAACCAGAGGTCCCGGGATCGATGCTCGGCCCCGGAACAATTTTTCCCTTGAAATTATTCAAATCTGCTTTATAGGAAGCTTTACCTGAAAGATTAGATTTGCATAATATATACGTCACTGTGTACGTTAACAGAAAACCACAATTTCAAGTCACACAGAGTTTGTGTGCACTCGATGCGGGTCTCTGGCGTTTCGTCAGCCCACGCGAGTTGTGTGGATATAAAGGGAAAAGTTGAGACGGTGTCGGATAGAGTTCCCGGGTAGCTCAGTTGGCAGAGCGCTGGTACGTTCAACCAGAGGTCCCGGGATCGATGCCTGGCCCCGGAACAATTTTTCCCTTGAAATTATTCAAATCTGCTTTACAGGAAGCTTTACCTGAAAGATTAGGATTTGCATAATATATACGTCACTGTGTACGTTAACAGAAAACCACAATTTCAAGTCACACAGAGTTTGTGTGCACTCGATGTGGGTCTCTGGCATTTCGTCAGCCCACGCGAGTTGTGTTGATATAAAGGGAAAAGTTGAGACGGTGTCGGGTAGAGTTCTCGGGTAGCTCAGTTGGCAGAGCGCTGGTACGTTCAACCAGAGGTCCCGGGATCGATGCCCGGCCCCGGAACAATTTTTCCCTCGAAATTATTCAGTTGAAACATTGTTGTTCGATCTGAGGTCCACAACACATTCTATTACGATTAGGCCGGTGATCGAATCTGGGACATCTGGCCGGAAGAAGAGCATATTAGCGCTAAGTCACAAATGTTCCTCGGTTACAGTCACAAGGAATTGTTTTACCAGACCGCATATCTTAGAATTTGTCGTAAAAATGTGAATAAAGTTGTGCCTTTTTTTTTCATAAAAATAAAGACCATAAACACAAAACTTGTAGAAGATAACAGGTGAAAATATTACTTGGCATTAAATGTGTAATAAACAGACTACGGCCTAAGGTCACCTAGTCACCAGACTGAAGTTGGAAACGCACGGAGTATAAATGGCGTCATGACCCGTGGGGTGAGGTGGCACTGCGAGGGTACAATTGGTTTCGTAACAAAGTACATTACCGTCTTTCTTATTATTGCTTACTCTTAATTTTCGACATATTATTCCTCAGTACTTTGTATTACAAAACAGTGAAATAGGCCTATTAACATTAACACAAATGTGGATACATAAATAATTAAATACATAAATGAAATACGATAAAATATAGACCCTTAATTGTTTACTCATAGGATGTCAAGTAAGTATGGTGCTTTAATTGGATACATTGCAATTGGCCTTTAATTCGGTCCAATGAATTGTGAAGAAATGTATTTATTTATTTTTATTGCTAGTAAGTTTGAAATGAATACAAGCTAATAAATACAATGAAAGATAAACTAGCCCACTCCTGAATGAGTAAGACTCGTGCTCAGGAGGGGATTCCAAAACAGACAAAAATAAAATTAAAATTGAGAGCGAATACAGAATAGTGTTTAATATGTTTAAACCCAAACTATAAATCCAATACACAGTTTTCATTTTATTTTTTATTAATTTAGAGAGGATTCGTGGTTGAAATATTATTGGAATAAAATGTGTTTAATAATCTGGGACCTTGACTCATACTATGATAAAAAGCTGTATTGGTTTTACATTATGGTTCAGACAAACAAAGAGAATTCATATTTTTAGTTCTATATTTATGTATATACCTTTCAAAGTTATTAAAATTTCTATGAAAATATTTTAATAAAATAAAATAATACATTTGTTTAATGTAACTATTGTATATTTTTCCCTTTCTTCTCGCACACGGAAAATGGTTATTTTAGATTGTTTAACATGTATAGTATAATGTAAATTGAAACATGCAATGTAAAGCAGGCCTACTAGAAATGCATTGCACATAATATATCTGCAAACGTGAACATTTATTTTGTGCCTTACTGTGATAGAATGTTTACATGTTGAGACAACGAGTAACTGCTCGCACCATCTCCCATTCCCCTCTTCCACATAACACAGTCACGGACGTAACTGCATGCGTTTCGGTACCCAGGACAGCGGTCTGGTAATAAATAAGTTTCCTGTAACTTATAACTCATCAATTTCCCTAGATAATATTATGTTCAAGATCTTATTGACAGACTGGTGTTCAACTCCATTAAATGTTTAGACCTGTTTGAACACGACTGTTTGACAGATTTCCTCTGAGTGCTTCTGTTTACACCTCCTTCTCATTTCATTAACGTAATATTCTGACATCATACTTTCCACAATAATTTCTGTAGTTAGAAGAGCGTTTCGACAAAAAAATTTCAATTCTAATTACGTGATTCAGCCGCATGAACACCGAAATATTCATTAAATGGGGCCAATGATACTATCGTAATTAAATCACTCAGTGAATTAGTAAGAAGCATATCGATTAGCTGCCTGCCTGACTGACAAGAGGAGGTCGCCAACGGAAAATGCGATATTTCAATGAAAGCCGTACCAATTTGAATTATTTGAGGAGTAGAACAAGCATAATTAGATTATAGGCATTGACAGTTAAATATTTTTCGAAAAGTCACTTTTAAAATGATTCTGTTATCATGTAGTAAGTTGCAACCAGTTCATGAGAACTCAGCACAGCTGAACACAAAAAGATATGGAATGTCAAAGGATAACGATGTAGTGTAGTGTCAGGATCCGGGTTTGAATCTCCACACATTTCTAGAAGTAAAATTTCATTGTGTTCTGGAGCTTAACTTCTCTAAGATTTCGGAATTAAATAAGTACAAACTTTATCTGTAGTAATGTCACGAGAGGTCTGAGATCTGCCGATAAATCCACGTCGTTTCGCTCGTGGATTTACCTGGGAAATCTCAGACCTCGAGTGACATTTATTAGGACTATTTCGTGAATAAAATAAAAATGTAAATAATATATCCCTAAAATTCGATCACAAAATGTTAATAATTGTATATTTACGAATACTTAACCTATTCAGACATTGTGAAGTTGAGATAGATGAATATCGATTACTGCAATAAAGAAATTCGATGTTATTATTCAGTAATGCCAATTGCGAAAAGCGAAATACGGGTTTAACAATGTTAATTACATGTACTGCACTTTTCTCTTACTATTATAACATAAATACATTTTCATTATCTGCTGAAATCATGATTTAATTTAAAATTGTATAATACAATTATAGTAACCTAATTAATACATTAATTAAATGAAGAATTGTTGAAAACGCATTTATCTAATCTGAATGAAGGAATGTATTTTTTTTCAAATAGCCTACAATGGGCATGGAATTAGAAGATGAAGACGTATTTCATGGGCTACAATAGGTAAGGTTAGCTGTGTGAGCAGGACCAGTGTTAGCTGTGCCTTATTTCGACCGTTACTATATGCTACAGGAAAGCATTTTTTATAGCTCGACAAATGCATTCTCGCTGTAGTGTGTAACAGAACTAAAGCTGCATCTACACAGTTCAATATTCCAATCGCGTATGCATGCAATCTGGGAAGAATATTGAAAGAATCAAGTTTAAAACGTACGTTAAATTAAGATGCATGAAAATTTTGTGTCTATATTGTGCGTTGTTTTGAACGTCGTCTTCACTGCGTAAATATATTAATTAATATTAAATATTAATCTTGCATTCATTGTTTTAAAGTTGAAAGAAAAGTTTAATTGTGTAGTTGTATCTTAATGTATTCATGATCATCAATTCACGGAGAAACAGTTGGCGACACCGACTAAACAAAAGAACGACCATCCGATAAATTGATAGCGATAAATCTAGCTGCAAAAATTATCGCAAAGTCTGACTGTGATTGGTTGGAATTCAAAATTTCATTACACTTCATTGGTCGAAAATGGAATGACGTCATATAAATGAAATAGTCATCAGAATAATTATTAACGACCGGCGATATGATCATCTATAACAGCAATCGTCAACTGGCCTGCATACTAATTCGGAGCGCCTAGACGCTGGCTGAGGAGGTAGTAGTGCGCAGTGTGTCGAGCCAAGCCAACGCTTCCCATCACAGAAGCCAACTTTCTGACCATAATTTACAATGCCTTCTTCGATTGTGTTCTACATGAGCATTGACACCTAACATAAACCAATTAGTGAGGAAACACGAATTCAAAAGTCCAGGAAAACCAATGCTAATGATCAGCGAAAATAATTTTTATCATTTGTTATTTACATTGTAATAAAATAATTTAGGCCTACTTCAGTCTTTTAACAGAAACGACAATATGTTTCATATGTTATACAAAATAACAAATAATTGGTTTTGTGATATATAGTGTCAGATAAAAAATGAATAATTAATTTTATTTTATTGACGACACTTCAACAAAGGAATAGGATGACAGGATTTGAATATTAGTAATGGATTCGATTTGTTTAATATTTTGTAACAGGGAAAATACGTTATAGGTCTATAAGTTCTCAATTACTTTTATATGAAAAAAAAACTATTTGCTTTCAAAACCACTGCAATACATAACGAAAAAGTACAACTTGCTTGTCTTAAACTAACAAGTGGTTTAAAAATCCAGGAAAACCAATGCTAACGAACAGCGAAAATAAATTTTATAATTTGTTATTTACATTGTAATAAAATAATTTAAGCCTACTTTAGCTTTGTAACAGAAACGATAATATGTTTCATATCTTATACATAATAACAAATAATTAGTTTTGTGATATATAGTGTCAGATAAAAAATAGATAATTTATTTTATTTTATTGACGACACTTGAACAAAGGAATAGGATGACATAATTTAAATATTACTAATGGATTCGATTTATTTAATATTTCGTAATAGTGAAAATGCATTAGGCCTATAGGTCTGTAAGTTCTCAATTACTTCAATATAAAAAAACTATTTACTTTCAAAACCGATACAATACATAACGGAAAAATACACGTTGTTGCTTGTCTTAAACTGAAAAGTGGTTTACTTATTAAACAGTTCCTCTTAAAATAAATTAAGTATATGTTTCTTCCGTGTTTATTATAATTATTAAAGACATTAGATAGAACTGAGCAGCGAGCAAACTGTCCGTGCACCATAGTGCACTGAGATTACGACTCCTGATCTATAACGTCATTCTGAAATCTTTCTTGACTCTGATTCCGGAAACGTAGAACTTTACACTCTTTGGCTTTATTCTTTGGAATTCTGCACACCTCATCACTACAGTCGCGTTCAAACCTCCTGACGTTTCGCGAAAGCCAGTAACATGCGAGCGCGATGTTGTCATAACTACGCTCTCCGTCTCTGTCTCTCAGCGGCATTACTTTTAAAACTGTGGAGCGCGAGCCTTTACCTGAGGTTGGTTTGATAGGGAGATACAGAATACTTAATAATAATAATAATAATAATAATAATAATAATAATAATAATTATTATTATTATTATTATTATCTTCAGACTGCATCGAATGAAATAAAAAGTCACAAAATATAGAAAAATTAGTTGAGTCAGACGTAACTTGCTGAATTTATACCAGTTTTGTAAGTTTTACTTTTATTAGGGTTAATAAAGTTGTCGAATAACACAAAGGCGCAGTTTGATCAAATAAATTGAATGATAGGATTAATTTTAAATAGTAATTTATTATATGCCTCTGTTTCGTTTAAGGAAAATGATGAAATAATAAAACGTACCTTTTGTGCTGCAAATTTCTACTCCAGTGGCAGAGCTACTGACCCAACATCGTCGTCGTCAGCCCCCTCACCATCAGTTTTACTGTCATCTGTGTCACTGTCTTCCTGTAAATTAATGACCACTGGTTCTAAAATGTTTTCCCGACCTAACTCTTTAGCGAAATCTTCCTCTTATAATTTCACCTCGTGTTTCACGCATTTTACCCAGTCCTCAATTGTCACATTATCAAGTTCCTTATTTACAAGTTCTTCCACATCCGACATTTTAAAGTTTTGTTGTTTCTAGCGACCTCTCTTTTTTCCCGAATCCAAATTAGTTCTACTGCATTATACTGGCAATGATAAGGTGGGAGTCTTATCACTTCATCCCCCATTTCATTGGCCAGCTGATCAAGTTCATACATTTTTTCAGTGCTTTTGAAAGGCAACACTTTTTCCAAAAGTTCTGACTTAGTTTCTGATGGAGAAAAACTAACACCTTTATTTTTCAGCCATTCACTGATTTCATCTTTTTTAGAGGAGGTAGTTTGTGTTCTATTAATGCTAACGGAATGGTATGGAGCATTTTCCATTATAATTATACTCCCTTCCTCTAGATCATTTAGAAATCTGTTTAAGAACCAATCGCGAAATGATTGTGCCGTCATTTCTTCGTGATAATCACTGGTTTTCTTTGATCTGAATACCCATTTACTACCTGGAACGAAACCTGTTTCAGCTAATCCTACATGGCAAACAATAAGTCTACCTCCCTTTCCTAAAGGTACTTTAAGACCTCCATTTCTATTTGAGTCTTGCCAAGCATTGTTGACCCACGTTTCATCAAGGTAAAATGTGGGTCGAGTGTCACCTGATGATCTGATCATGTTTATTTTACGCAGAAACTTCAGTCTTGCGGCAACAATATCATTCCGTTCCATTAGATATTTTCGCCCATCAATGGTTTTCCTGTAGCAGAATCCCAACCGATTCAATAATCTTTTAGTGGAAGAAACTGAACCTGAGTAATTTTTTTCTAAGCAGTACGGTTAGTTTGTCAGCTGTCGGAAATTTTCCGTTGTCGTAAAAAAAAAATTATACGTCGTACAACATCTTTTTGGAAGTCGTCTAGATCTGTAACTCTTTTAGGAACATTTATATGCTTTCTAGGAGAATGGAACAATTTATCGGCACCCCGTGTTTGCTCTCTTTTAACTTCTCTGCATACACGGGACACTATAGAGACACTTAAAGAACACGCCTCGGCAGTCAGTGCTTGACATTTTGAAAAGTTCAGATTTTTACGCATTTCTTCAGTAGAGTATTTCCTAAAGAAATTATACACACTAAACACCATTTTCCGAATTTTACTGCCATATCCACTCGATCCACCATTCCCACTTGTACTGGGATCACCAAGAGACATATTAATTGTTTTGAGAATGCCAAATTGCCAACACACGAAAAAGGTATTACATTACACTTTCATATACCGTATTATACTTCAAACAGATCCAACTGGACACAACACTATCAGAAATCGAACTGACATTTCAATTTAGTAGCCTCTCTTCTCTCCTCTCACAAAGAGATAACTCGGTTTATATTCTGAAGAGACCCTTTGTTTGAAGATGTAAGTTTATGATTCTCAAAATTCTTACATATAAATATTCCTTATCGCATCGCAGCTGTATAAACATCGTCCACTACTTGATTGCTGGATGTCTGCACAAAAGCAATGTGACAGAGGCAACTGTGACGGAAAAAATGGAAATCTTACGAAATAACGATGAAAACAGTACTCTTAATCAGAAACAAATCTCTGGTTCATTAGAAATCCCATCATCCACATTAAGGACAATAATAAAAAATCGCGACTTAATCTCTGCAACTGAGACGTCGGAAGGATGTAAGCGCAGGAAAGTGAAGGTGATAAACATGAGGACTTGGAAACACGCACGCGAGAAATAACTATAAATTACTTTATTCGAAAGAATTGAGTGCAGTATATATTGTAAATGTCTTTGACGTACAGTATAGTAATTACATAATGGAGTAATGCTGTATTACCTTTCATGAATCATGTATTTCAATAAAGAAAAATGCTAATAGATACTGTATGTAAGTCAAAATTAGTATACCCGTTTAATCCGCGGTCCCGATTAATACGAGGTTTACACGCGGTCCCTTGAACAGCGTCTTATCGGGGTTTTACCGTATTAACCCATAACATTGGAACCACTGGGGGGTAGAAATGTGATTTTTGTTTCTATGTGTTCAGAAAACATTAAACATTCATCATACATACATGCAGGGTCCCAATAACATACCAATTTTCCCAGCGCACTTGTTATTTGGTTTTGAGATTTCTAAGCTGCGACTATGCGGCGGGTCTGCGTAGCCCATATGTTGCAACGTAGCACTGCCGCTATTGGCTATCGCCGATAAGCAGACACACCTGCAAACGTCAGGAGGTTTGAGCGCGACTGTAAATTCGCTTTCATCTCGTTTCTCTTATCTACACCCTGACCATGATTTAAATACTTGATTACTTAACTGTGGCACGCTAAGTATACCCCTTCATATAACATCTTGTTACTCATCTTTCACAGTCTCCACTCACGTCAATGGAATTGTTTGTTACAAAGTATTAGGGACTGCAATACATTAAAATATCTTAAAGGATAACCTTCTTTGCAATACAGTCCAATTATACAGATGTTAACGGTCAATGACTACATAGTAATTTCGCTTTTTTTTAAGACATTCATACTGATAACGCTAAAAATATTCACAATTATTTTCATTAAAATTTCTTCCTATTACCTAACATTATTTGAAATATAGTAATACTCTAGAGCAGAGATGTCCAAAAGGTGATTCGCGAATCACTGTGTAGTCACTATGCAACCTGCAATGTAACCCCCTTCATTCACCCTCCTCCCCCGTAAGGCACCCTGACTGCCATAGCGTGTGCTTGATACAGTAAACAAGGCAGTGGCAGGCGTACCGGACGTATAAGATGGTTTATGAATGCCTCTGTCCAAGCTTTCGACCTCCAAATTTAATGTAGAGTGGGAACTAGAGTTTCTTTGCTTTGAAGATGGTGATAATATAAAATGTCTTATATGTTCCAAGACAATTTCCGGCATGTTGCATGGCATTCTCAATATGCTGAGTTACAATGTATTATTGATTATTATAAATATTATAAAAAATACACAACACAACAAACATAACCTTCAATCGCAACGAAACCAATCTACTGGAAAAAGGATTAAAACGTAACATACCACACAACAACACAGGACCAAAACAAAAAACACAGACAATCATCAACATAGAAACAGCAATACAAAACACAAAAACAGAACACCAAGAATACATCAGACAAGACATCATAAGACACGCAAACAAAATACACGAACCCAACACAAACAAAAGAGAACAGGTAACAATAAAAACACTAAAACCAAAACAACAACAACAACATAACCTCACTTTCACCAAAGCAGACAAAGGCAATTGCACAGTGATACTACACAAACAAGACTTACAGAACAAAATAGAAACATACTTTAAACAAAACAACATCACAGAACTCGAAAAAGATCCCACCACACAATACCACAACACAATAAAAAACGCAATCAACAAAAGCAAACACGTAATACCACACAACATAAAACACCAACTCAAACCAATCAAACCAGCAACACCTAAACTCAATGCACTACCCAAAATACACAAAGAAAACATACCTATCAGACCCCTAATCAACTACAGACAGGCACCAGCACACAAACTAGCCACACACATGGACAAAATAATCAGAAACAACATAAAATTCAGATAACAGACAACAATAAAGAACACTATAGACCTCGTCAACAAAACAAAACAACAACACATACCACACAGTGCAACACTAGCATCATTCGATATCACCAACTTATACACTAATATACCAATACAGGACACATTACAGATACTAAAACAAATGCTCACAGATAACAACACACCACAAGAATACATCGAAGAAATCATCGAAATCACAGACATCATAACAAAGCAAAACTATTTCACACACAACAACAAATACTACACCCAAACAGAAGGATTACCAATGGGATCACCCATATCCAGCATACTAGCAGAGATATTTTTACACAACATAGAAAAAACATACATACTCAACAATGAACACAACAAATATGCAGACAACATAATATACTGGCACAGATACGTAGACGATATACTCATACTATACAAAGGAAACAAAAGACAAATACACAAACTACACCAATACATAAACAAATTACACCCAAAACTTCAATACACACTAGAACTTGAAAACAACAACTCCATAAATTCCCTAGACATCACCATAACAAAAATCGACAACAAACACACCTTCAAAAGATACAGAAAACCAACCACCACCACCACACACATACACAACACATCTAACCACCCCACACAATACAAACATGCTGCGTTCAGGACAATGGTACACAGATTACTCAACATACCCATGAGCCAACAACACTACAATGAAGAAGTGAACACAATCAAATACATAGCACAAGAAAATGGCTACAATCCAGACATAATAGACAACATCATAAGGAAGACAAAACAAAAACTTAACAAACACAAAAATACACAAAACACAACACAAACATAAGAACACAAGCAATACATCACACTAACATATGAAAACAAAAGCACATATAAGATCGCATCTTCATTCAGAAAACAGAAATACAACATAACATACAGAACAGAAAACACACTACAATAACATCTCAACACACAAAAAACACAAACAAATAAATACGACCACACAGGTGTATACAAACTCACATGTAATAGTTACGACAAGTTCTACATAGGACAGAAAGGCAGATCATTCCAAACACGCTACAAAGAACACATTAAAGCTATAACCAGAGGACACAATAATCTACATACGCCGATCACATAACCAATACTAACCATACATACAATAACATAAATACGGACATGGAAATCCTACACAAACAACCCAAGAACCAAAAACTCAACACACTAGAACAATACGAAATATACAAACACATTAAAACACACCCCGATCAAATCCTCAACACACAGATAAATTTCAGTACACACACACACACACACACACACACACTATTCGACTCCACACTTCAACACATTCCAACAATAAAACACACCCTCTTAACAGGCAGAGAAGTTCGAGATGACGCCGCGATCTAGTAGGCTTTGATGATGGTGCGTGAAGCACTGAAACAGCTGTAAGCCGGACAAATATTATATATTTAACACGAGTAAGTCCACTAGTTCATCAATTAATTATAAATATTATTATATTAGCGTTATTGGATATTATATTACCAGTATTATTGTTGTTGTTATTATTATTATTATTATTATTATTATTATTATTATTATTATGCATATTCCCTCATTATTCCAGGAGTAGATCGGGCAAAAGAACTGTTAAATAAGCATGCTCTGCATATTGATGTTCCTGCATCTGACATGACAGAAAAAGAATACTTGTTAGTTAAACTGTGTCATGGGAGATAGCGAAATCTCTCAAATCATTTCAGGAAAGCGAGTTTGTAGAAACATGCATAGTTAAAATTGCAGAAATTTTGTGCCCCAAAGAATTGCAACACTTTCGCAATTTACACCTTTCTCGACAAACTGTTGCACGAAGAATTGAAATATTTAATGACATATCTAGGCAGATTGATGCTACAATTCATAACTTTTTACATTTTTCTCTCGCTTGTGATGAAAGC
Source organism: Periplaneta americana (assembly GCF_040183065.1). Lineage (NCBI taxonomy): Eukaryota > Metazoa > Arthropoda > Insecta > Blattodea > Blattidae > Periplaneta > Periplaneta americana. Next base: position 124,863,756 of record NC_091123.1, read on the forward strand.
AATGATTTGATAGATACAGCTCAGTTATCTGTATTAATACGCGGTGTTGACAAACAGATTAAAGTTGATAAATTTTTATTAGACCTGATTCCTTTAAAAAGTAACACGAAATATTAAATGGCGTTTACTTGTGCGTACATAAACATACGAGTAATTATTTACAGTATTCAAAGCTAGTGTCCATGGCAACTGATGAAGCCCGTTCCATTGTTGCCGAGAAAAGGGGTTTTAATTGGCAGACTTAAAGTGTTTCTTAACGAAAGAGGTGTATCAGATTTCTACACAGTACATTGCATTCTTCATCAAGAAGCCCTTTGTGAGAAAACTTTGAATTTTCAGCACGTCATGGATGTGGTGATACGTAATATAAACAAAATTCGAAACAGCGCAAAGTCAAAATGTAGAACCCGCATGACGGACAACCAATTACGGTTGGCAGTGTGTGATATAACTCCGGATTTCAATGCAATATTGCTGAAACAAATATGTGAAACTGAAGAAGATTAATTTCAGTAGAATGCATTTCATTCATTATTATACGTTATCATACTGTTTGTTCCAACGTCTATAGTTTATGTATTTATTTGTATTCATTAACAAATTGTAATTCTGAATCAAGTTAAAGTACACGAACTTCCCCAATGATGTCTAGCGTACAATAAACCCGCCACTGTTCTAGGTAACGCACCTGTCGCTACCTACATCTTCAACCCTCCCACCCGAGGTCATGAGCTTATGCAATCTACTTGCTGCAAGTGATTCGGCGCAGAGGATCCTTTTGGACGCCCATGCTCTACTGTATCTACATTAGTTTAATTTTGCTATAAAATTTCAATGATTCAAACGTTTCCCCCCTCCATTAGCTGGGTTGGAGGATTTTACCACTCATGATTCCCAAACTCAAAACATTCCGACACATTTAGTTATTTAGCTAGCTAGCTAGTGAGTACAAATTAAAATTATAAAAGAAAAATGTTTCTAGCCACTACCGTAAGAGCCAGGCTCGTGTACAATGTGGTCTTGGCCATTAATATAACATAATATTTACAAAGACAGTTTATTAAATACAGTAATTAACTTAACGCTGATAGATAAATAATACACAAGAGTAAAAAAAATAGGAAAGCAAAAAAAAAAAACACACATTCAATATAAATTGACAAACAGAAGCCAGTGATATTCAATAAAAACATTAATATAGTCGACGGAAATAAAAATGTAAAAAATACATACATTTGTTAATGTTATATATCATGAATAATTTTATAAATTTCTTTTTTAAAAGGTTCAATTTTAAAATATTTCAAATTTGGGAAATGGTTCGTAATTTTATTATAAAGTCTTGGGCCGAAACTAGCACCATGTTTAAGTGCTGCACTTTTATGATATTTAGGCTCAATTAATGGGAAAGTAGACTTTTGTCTTCGAGTATGATATTCATGTAGATTAGATTTATGGTTTATTTTATTTCTGTGGTAGTAAGTTAGTAAATTATATTTCTAAATTTCTTCAATAGTTCATACATTAAAATTTGTATAAATTAAATTTGTTGGGTAATCCACATTTTTGGTTAGACAAATTTTTATTAATCTTCTGTGTAATAAAATTAATGGATTAATTACAGATGATGCTACTCCACCCCAATTTATTATACAATATTGTATTAATGATTGTACTAAAGCTAAAAATATTATTCTCAATGCCTCTTTAGTGATAAAATTTCGAAGTATTATGAATAATTCATGTAAATTATTTATAAATTGTTTTTCTTATACTTGTACACAAAAAATCAATTTGTTTATCTCAACGTAAATGCTGATCTACAGTAATTCCTAAATATTTGACTTGTTTGGAAGGTCTTAGATGTGGGCAATTACAATAATTATTTATTACCTAATTCATTACATGAAATATTATGTATTACTAAGTGATAATTATTTATACGTGGAGGTAAACCTTTCGTTGTTAAAGAAAATGGGATGTAGGTAGTTTTATTAGTAGTCTATTTACGGAAAGGAAATTAGAGTCAAGCCAATTTTTCACTACGTTAATTGCATTGCTAGCATTTAAATAAGTGTTATCCCAATTGAAGGTTTCAGAACCATAGTAGGCAAAGCGCCATTTACTAAAACCGTAGAAAACAAGGTTTAAAATGAAGATATTACCATAATTCAATGTAAACATATAGCAAGTAATATAAAGTATACACTTTAAAACTAAATGAGATGTCAATCTTCATTAAACTTGGTATTCACTTAACTTTAACCCTTGCTTTCTCAGTTTTTAATAAATGGCGCTTGACCCACTATGGCTCCGAATCCTTCAATTTCCCCCATAGTATTGTATCATATGCAAAAGAAAATATATTGAACTTTTGTTTAAGATAAAAATGATTTCTCCATAAAAACGTAAAAGGTAAATAGCCACAGAATTCCAGGAACCTCTCGTTCTCCAAGAGTCGAATGGTGGCCACTTTCCTTCTGTTGCAGTTTAGCTCGGTTTGTCTTCTATATTGCCCTCATACTTGAAAAGACTTTAACTTCTTGGATAGAACGGCGGCGGAAGAGAAGCTTACATGGAGCTGAAAAGAGGGAGCAATGATGAGGATCCTTGTTATGACTTCAAGGGGCAAGAAAAAATGCTCAAAGACCATCTGTTTTTCTCCCGCCTTAAAGACTGTGAAAGGAAACTGACGAAGGTACTCCCGGAGTACATACCTGCAGGAAAAACTGAGCTTAATATATAAAGGATATTGAATTTATGTTGAAAAGGAAATCCTTTCCACGTTCATTTTGGAATGGCAATATAACCTTCTTGTTTATTTTAAAAAGGCTAGGAAATATAAAGGAGCAGGAAGGCGTGGGAGTCATTTCTTCCGAGGCTGTTGATTCTGTTTCTTCAGAATGTAAAATTCATGCTTGAATTTGTTTATGACACTATTTAACGCTTTCTTAAATAAATCACATTAATTAAATACAATGAAGATATAGAAAAAGAGAAAGGAAAGCAACGAGTTGAGTCTTTACTTCGCAAATACGAAAGTTAACTAAGAAATAGAAGGAAATGATAACATCTCTGATGATGATAATAATAATAATAATAATAATAATAATAAAACTTAAATATAATTAAATTATTAAACTCGATCATGATTATAATTATAACTTCAATCTGACTGCGTCCGTAAGAAATCGTTTAGCTTTTTCATGAAAGCAGTTATTGTCTGGCAGCCCCTAATCTTCTGAGGTAGAGAATTCCATTTATGGGAGACAGACAGCAAAAGAGGATGAATAGTGGAATGTTCTATGGGGAGAAATTGCTAGGATTGGCTCTCCTGTGACCTGATGTTTAGATTGTCTTTGGAGGATAAGTAGTAGAGATGAAAAAAACTAATTGCCGCTCTCGCTCGCTGTGTTCGTTGCATTTGTCTTTCGAGTCTCGTCTCGTCATTCTCGTGCGCTTCGAGTCTCGCTCATCATTAGAGACCGGATTTTTATGTAATATCAAGGTATGAAATATGTACATATTTATGTAAGAAAAATAAGCTGGGTATGTACCAAAATATGTAAAATCATGAAAATATTTAATTTCAATATCTGGCAGGTATAGGATAGGTAAGACTCTCCAGTTATAATTTCATAGAGCACCCAATTTTTTTTATCGCACACTTGACACATTACTATTTTTCCATCTGTAGTGAAAGCTTCGTCCATCGCAATCCATGATTTTATTTTTATCGTTGGGGTTGAAGATACAGGGGCCATTTTAGTCAGATAAAAGCAGTAGTTAAACTCGGTTTCTCTTTATACTGTAAGTACTAAAACTAGAGAACTGAGTGATATGGTTCTCTTTACTGGATTAGGAGAAAATAAGAGATGTGAGACACATGCATTTTAGCTGTTCCCTGTAAGAAACAAAGTACTTTCTACTAAAACCTCAAACTATAGGCATTTACAAACTGTTTTTTCAAAAGTGACATTCCTGTCTCATTCTGAACGATAGGATTATTCCAGCCGAGAACCATACTTTCTAATTTCTCAGAAAATCCCATTTCCGTATAGGTATACCAAATTTAACGTAAAGAGGTCAAGCAATAACCTGAAAAGCTATTTATTTTAATCTTTCAACATCTTTCCACGTCCATTTTCGGCTTTTCCCCTTCAAAATTTTCTAGAGTTCCTTCAGTGGAGCAGCGTAACCCCGAGTGAGACAAGTGGCCAACAGGCTTGGATCTCACATATTCAGTTTCTTTCAGCCCTGAAGACTTCGCAAAGACCCGTTTTGCGTACCTTTTAAATTTCTCCTCCCACTTCTCCTCCAATTCAATTCAATTCAATTCAATTCAATTCAATCTTTCCAGTTTGTTCCTTTACTCCAGCTTCTTTTCAAAATTCGGCTACCTTATTGCGGCTCATGTCCGATTTGACACGGGTTTTCCCTGGAAGGATTACGAAGAGGGTGGATAAGTTGCAAATTGTATGGGAACGGCTTGTTAAGACGTATGCAGAACAATTATAGTTCGAGAAAAGTCATGTCGTCCTCGTTCCACTCCACCGCATGAAGGCAACGCTGCTTTCTGAGTGATTTTTACAGTACTAGGTAGTTGTATGAGAAAGGTTGCCTTTTGTTCACTCATATTTACAGTGGGCGGTATGGGGTGAGTGCCTCTACTACTTCCTGGAACTAAGGACGTTATATTTCGTCCCGAAATATATCCCTTCTTGGGTAGGTAAAAAGTTTCTTTTTAATCTGTGTATTTCAAATTGTAAACTTCTCCAGCAGGAGATTTATTTTTTTTTTCGTTTTAGAGGAATAGAAATGAACAAAACTCCTAAATATGTAGATGTATGTAATACCAAGCCATAATATGTAATGTGGGGTAAATATGTAAAAATATGTATTATCAAATTTTAATACATTAATGGTAATCACAAGATTCACAAAGATTTGTTATTTATATAAGGTTAGGTTGAAAGGAATATAATATGTAATTACATAAAAATCCGGTCCCTACCCATCATTCTCGAAATAGAATCTGGTAGGCGTGGAAAGATTTCGTAACTTTGAATAACATACATCACTGAAATATATAACATTATAAATGTTTAAATTATACAAAAAGACAAAACAGAACAGTATCTTAGTTATCAAAATGTTCTGCTTCTATTATATATTACCTACGGTTATACAGGGTGTTTAAAAATACGGGGCATAATTTCAGGTATGTATTTCCCACATGTAGACAATCAAAATAGTTCATTACAACATGTGTCCGGAAATGCTTTATTTCCGAGTTATGGCCTTCACAACATTGAAATTCACCGGAACGTTTTTCTTTCCGCAGGTCGTTGCCGTCAAAGGAGACATTAAGAGGACACTCTGACAGTTCATTCCGGGGCGAAGGTTACATTCAGTGTTGTGTAGGCGTTAGACTGTGCGACATGTATTCAAATCAAGAGCTGGCAGAGATACACTTCATGTACAGTAAGGCGGATGGCAATGCTGCGCTGGCTCGTCGTTTGTACCAGGAGAGGTACCCACAGCGACAATGTCCAGATCGGAAGACATTTGTACGTCTCCATTACCGTCTGTGCGAGTATGGAAAATTTAACTCTCCTGGTTTGGGAAGTGGACGACCAAGATCTACAACTCCAGAAGTACAAGAGGAGATTCTGGAGGCTGTGAACATGACTCCTTCTATCAGCACACGAAGGGTAGCGTTGCAAATCAATGTTCCTCATACGACTGTCTGGATACTGTTGAAAGAGTATCAATTGTATCTTATCATTCGCAACGTGTACAGACCCTGTCACCAGCAGATTACCCTGCACGAGTTGGGTTCTGTCAGTGGTTCTTGCAGCAGTGTGGTGTAAATCCGAACTTTCCTGTCTTAGTATTATTTACAGATGAAGCACAGTTCACACGAGATGGCATAACAAATTTCCACAATCAGCATGTATGGGCGTATGAAAACCCACGTGCAACTGTTCCATCTCATCACCAGGTGCGGTTCTCCCTCAACATGTATCACTGGTGATCGATTAGTTGGACCCACCCCATGTACTTGTAAACAGACTTACGGGGCAGGCGTACACAAACTTCCTGGAAAACACCATACCTCTTGTTTTAGAAGACACTCCACTGATCAATCGTCAACACATTCACTTCTTGCATGATGGCGCTCCTGCACACTTCAGTCGTACGGCTCGCCGGTACTTGGATCGGAGGTTTCCTGATCGATGGATAGGTAGAGGTGGTCCAATTGCTTGGCCTCCACGCTCACCTGACCTGAACCCTCTCGATTTCTACTTGTGGGGCCATTTAAAATCATTGGTTTATTCGTCTCCGGTGCCTGATTTGGAATCCCTTCGGAATCGAAATGTGGCACGTTCTGAGGACATACGCAATACTCCTGGAGTTTGGGATCGTGTTCGCAGGTCAATGAGACATCGATGTGAGGTCTGTATTCAAGCAGGAGGTGGACATTTTGAACATCTTCTGTAATGACAACGACCTGCGGAAAGAAAAACGTTCCGGTGAATTTCAATGTTGTGAAGGCCATAACTCAGAAATGAAGCATTTCCGGACACATGTTGTAATGAACTATTTTGATTGTCTACATGTGGGAAATACATACCTGAAATTATGCCCCGTATTTTTTAAACAGCCTGTATAAATAGAAAAAAAAACAATTCTCAAATAAATTTACATTTCTAAGAAACATAAAATATAACATATATATTATTTTAATGTACCGAAGTACATATGATATTTCCATGCATATTTTCATCGCATAAAATATAACGTTAATATCTTTTTACTTGAGATTGCACACTTGATCTAAAACATATGAAAAGAAAATTCCTATTCTTTTAGTACGCGCCTAGTAATTAAATAAAGATTGGGGAACGGATTATTATATACTGGAAGGTAGAGATGATGTTTCTAATAGGTTACTTGATTGTTTATACATATATAACAGTTGCCAAAGTAGATAAAAGTTCAGTCAGGTATAAACAACTGTGGCGACTCAAGGCTGCTTGACGTTCGGGACTTCGGGAGTGATCAATCTCGTCGTCTCCAAACACTCAAAAATAGTCTTTACGTCAACGACGCGACGTATAGAACATTGTCGTGCGGTTTTTCGGCTTTGCGGGCGCTGTTAGTCTTGTTTTCTCGATCGTTGTTCATCTCTAATAAGCAGTTATACCGGGATCTTGTTCTGTTAAAGTAGACTTTACGAATGAAAGTTTAGTTATAGCTCCAGAGAAATCAAGCAGGTCTACTAGATTCAACACGGAGGAAGTGCCGGCAAACAATTTATAAGAGTGGGGAAGTTTATGAATTACGGAGAGAAATAAGTAAAGAAAATTGTTTACTTGACCTATTATCATTGCTGCTGTTATTTCCAAAATATTTACTTTGTAAACTAAGTGGATGTATATACAACGTGTTCGAGAAAATTCTTGTATAAAGAAGAAATAATTTCTTATTTATTTTATTTGTTTGCACGTTTAGAAAGTTAATCTCAGAAGTTTTGTTGAATTCTTTGAAGCATACATCTCGTTCAGAGCGTAATTTATGGCGTGGACTACATGCAGACAAAGCTCAATCTTCTGAGAGACGCGCGAGATCATTTTGGTGTCACCAGTGTTATTACTTCCAGGATTTTTTAACACTCACTTCACTTAGTTTTCAATATCACAATATAGGTAATACACCTCTGACTGAGGTCCTGCCTAATTTCGTGATACTAAGATTTTGGTGCAAAAATAAGGTTCAAATTAGAAAAAAAAAAGTGTTTTTTTATGTAAGTACATTATTAGGTTTCAGGAAGTTACATATGTCAGCATTCTTACCTCAAATAAATTTATATAATAACTAGACTGCCTAATCCATATCTATGTCTTTGTTTACAACCAAATTTTTATTTTTATCAAATGAATAACATACAGATTCGTTTTGAATTTGGAAACGCATGTTCGAAGCTGGTCAGAAAAGAAACAGGCGCAAAACGAACCATTTCACATGAACCTCTCAGATGACCCTATCAGCAAATCATCCAGGATAAAACTTAAAAAATTTGGAATAATATTACAGAATACTTGAACGGGAAAAAAATTACAAGTCTTCAGTTGTTAGTACTGTATTTTTCTTTTATGATTTTATTTTATGATAAACCTAAATCAGTACAAATAACACAAGCTATGAATATTGAAGGTCTTGACGTTACCATGGTTATGTTTGCACATACAGTAATGCAAAGTTCAGGTAATTGAACCAAAGAGAAACGAAGGTGGATAATCAAATAATATTCTATACCTACTGTTCCCCATCTCTCTGCTAGATGGCAGAACTATGTCCGGTTATAGTTTCCACACAATTTTTTTAACCGTTCTGCAGTAATCTGTTCATTTCCATTGCTAATTCAATAGATGTTCATTTCCAATTTATTGTCTGATATTACTTCATATATATGTTCTTATTATTGTTCTTTTTAGATTCGTTTATACGTATATTATTCTTTTGGAACTCACGTACGTTTCTTGATCTTTTGATCTATATTATTTTTCATTCTGCTCACATTGCCCATAGGTCACGTTTTAAATTGACTGACGATACTGCGTCCAAACAAAGTTCTTTCTATATTTTGAAAGGCATTGATATTTATCATGATATCATGAATCTACTGATCACAGTTTGCACACTGAATCCATCTTTCACCATGCTTGGCGTCCTCGAAATTTCCTGAACAAGATCCCCACAAAAATTATTAGGCGTATGATTCGGTTCTTTTTAAGCACAGATCTCCTGTTTGGCCCTTGAAGATGATACTGTTTCGTTGTTTACCTCTTTTCACTCACTAGAGAGGCCGGAAATGTCATTCTCCTTGACTACTATTTTGGTATCTTCTGGTCCTCGTCGAACTTGCCAAGAAAAAGACTAGTTTCCCTGTAACATTTTTCTTGTTTTAGACACAGTCAATTGCCTCTTTCTTATCACTTATATATTGTATTTCTTTTCACGTTTGACCCTGCGATTGCCTGCTATCTGCAATGTGCAAAACATACACAATATATGAGAGATGCTATGAATACATACACAATTATTTTGCGTTTCGTGCATTTGATATTTCTTCCACCAGAGAATACTGTTATACCGTATAAAAATTTAAAGAAAAAATGGCCTCTTGGAATGAGAAAAACGCTAAGAAAATAACCTCACAAGATAAGGCTGTTTTACATAATCTGTGCATTGACAACTTTATATTTTCACCAAGAAGTGTACAATGTCAGTACTTATCCTTGAAGACAATTTGGACAACAAAACACAGCAAAAAAACTCTTCTTTTAACAAAGGAAATCGGATGGTGTATTGACTCATAAATTCTAAGCTATAGATCTCACAACTCTTCAAAAAGTCTAAAAATGTCTGCTCACGTCACTGCAAGGGCGCAATAAAAAAAATCTACATTCTAATACATCTTCTGTCATTTATATTATATCATCAGAATTACAATTGTGGCTTGTATAATTTCGTGATAAATTTAAATAAACATACCACGAAATTAGCCGTGTCACGAAATTAGCCGAGTTTTCCCTATTATCAGGCAATATGTCTACTTGACGTTGTATGTCAGAGGATGAAAAATTTATTGTTTGTATCATTTCCGATCAAATTCCCGAACTGGCCACCCTAACCCATTATCTCCTGGCTTAGTTGCTTGGATTTTTGTTTCGGAAAAATGGATTCGGGAATTTGGTCGGAAATTATAGATAATAAATTGTTCATCCTCCGACACATCTTAACCCACTTTAATTTCATTTTTTCCCCCATTATTGTTATCTTTCTCCTGATTTCTTCAGTGAGGTGCCGTATAGTTCTTCTTTAGAATATCCAAAGTTATGCGACTATTGATTCGTACTGTAGCTGAATTGTGTTTGTTCTCGTAGTTTCTACAGTATCCGCCTACTGATCTACATATCCCGTTCAGCTGGCTACCTTTTCGAGAGTTGGACCCGGTACGGATTAGATCTATGCACTGAAGCTTAGATGGGTCCATTCTGTGCCATATAGGATGTGATTGTTCTAATTCAGGCATGTCAGAAATCAGACTCTAAATGTGCAGTTATGTGCGCGGATCGCCGGTCTGTGCAGGTTGCATCAATCAAGCGTTGCTCTTACCCGTTCTTAGCTGGAGGGGTGTACAATAATCTATTCTGCGCTTCTAGGGTTGGATTAAATAGAAATTTGGACATTATAAACATAGTTAGCAGAACGAAAAAAACACAGTTATTATCAGTGTCTATATTTGACAATTGTACTACAAGAAACTTTAGGCTTACTCAGTTATACTTCACACAGTAGTGGTTTGTAAAGCATAATTTATTAATATGATTTTTATACAGTATTTGAAGAAAAAAATTGCAGTAATTTCGAAACAACAAGAAACTAACAAGTATTTCATTTGACGTAGTAGGTACTAATTATTTTAAAGTAATACACCCTATTCTTTCATTGTTCGTCAAGCATTATTATTTACTGTGACCAACCATTGGTGCACAAATGTTGAAGAAAATATTATACTCCCAATTAATTACATGCAGTAGGACATTGTGAAGTTTTTACACTGAAATTATTTCTTTACTGTATGTCAATATAAATTAATATTAATATTAATAAGTATAAATTAAGCTTAGAATTTAAATTCACATATAGTTTATTTGAAAACGTTGAGAGCAAGTATCGAAAAGTTGGGAGCGTTACTCAAAGACATTAAAAGTGTAGTTCACAAGCTGTGAAGCGACGATATTCCCTTTATGTCAGATTTAAAGATTTATTAATATAAGTATATTGAATTAATATTTTGACGTGAGATAGAAAATTTGCCATTATATATTTTTCCAGAAAATTTTTCCGCCTTGCAAATAGTTGTTTTCTTCTCTCCTTACAACCTCAAGAGCCTCACATGTATTCCTCACTATATTCTTATCACTTACCAGTTTATGAAATAAAAGTCGTAAGTCGTCTAACCTTTGATGGCTGTGCTAGTACAGACTCCAAAACAACGCCATTGTCAAGTACGTTTTGCCGTGAGAGTAGGCCTACTGTTTAAGAAATAAGCGCTGGCAATATCATATTTTGAGAACTTTACTAATCTGATCTAAATTGTCACCTCACAACACTATTACCTCGACATAGGCTGATGAAAGCCTTTCATTTTAAAATAATTATTATTGTTGCCTGAGGAAAACATTATAACAGTTATGTTATATGATTCGTAATTTCTCTTCTCCGTTATCTGTGAACTCCTCACTTTATTTATCATAACTCATTCACAGACACAGCCAGATCGACACTTGTACTGAAACTGTGTTACTGAAACAAAAGCTGCTGCAGGTATTGTATAGCCCTGTCGCGTTCCCCTCCAAGGTGATACACTCCCTCCAGGTAGGGGAATAGAGAGTGCACATCGCACAGAGACAGTTGCACAATGTGCAGGGTTTTGACATGCCTGTTCTAATGCAACGGGCGGCCCGGGTAGCAATCGTAAATCCGATACGGATAGGTGGGTCATCCTGCCTCATACGTAAAAGAAGCATTACTCATTCCCAAAGAATATCTGTCGGAACTCAAAGCCCTTAAGGATATTGGGTAATGCTGTTAACAGTATTTTAGCGTATAAATATTAATATATAAAATATTTTTTTCATCTGTTTCTATCAAAGTCTAATGTCCTTTGCACCGTGTGATAAACACATGTTAGTGATTTGTGAGCTCGCTACAGAAATAAATTATCTTTCATTGTTTTAATATAAAAATGGCATAAAGATAGAGTATTCAAAAAAATTGTCTAAATTCGAGAACCATTTACTGAGAAACTACTTAAGATAAAGGGCTGAAATTTTGTATGCGAATGTAAAATATATAGTTATTCAAAATGAATGGACTACTGGTTTAAAATATTTAATTCAAGCAGTGAAAATGTGGAGAGATGTCATATATTTATAGGACAAAATAAACTTATGGCAATTTGTCACATGGTGCTTGTGTAATTGAAAAAAATATCATTTTTATTCTACTCATTTTCTCAAATAATATGTTTTTGACATGAGGGGAAAGTTTGAAAAGTGTGAGATTAAAACATTTTGTAATAGGTGTTACTAACTGTTGACAATCGTATATGTTTTTTAAATACACTTTTACTTTCTGTCACGTCTATATTAAAACAATGAAATATAATTTATTTCTGTGGTCAGCTCACAACTCACCAATATTTTTTTTATCACACGGTGCAAAGGACATTAGTCTGTGTGTGGTACAAGCTGAAGAAAAATATTTTATAAATTCATATTTATACGCGACAATACCACAGTCTAGTATATACAGTCACGAAGCTTGAGTTGTGAGGTTGCTAGGAACAATAGACTGTGCAGGTACTATTTCGCATTGTCTGTAATGAGGCGATAGTAGCGATCCTAGAGGTTAGCAACTATCTATGGATGCATATTTATTACATACTGAACTTCGTGACTCTATATACTAGACTGTGACAATACTGTTAACAGCACTACCCTCCTAACTCCTATATGTACTAACCCTATATCAACGTCTAACTTCATCTCAGCTTAATTACTGCAGATTTTAGGTAAAATAAAGGTAAGGTGGAGTCTGTTGAGGGAAAGAAATAGAGAATACTGTGAGGGAAAAAAAAAAACATTTTACAACCTATGCTTCGTCCATCACTAATTCCGTCACAACCAGACTGGGCATCGGACCCGGCCCGAGTGGCTGGAACACCAGCATACTAACGCTAAGTCTCAGACGCATCAGTATTGCCATTAGATGGGCCTTGTTTGAGTATTTTCTTATTTAATACGCAAGGATAGTTTACGTCCCATAAATATGGCTATTTCCAATCCTGGTAATAGTACACAATAGTTACAATGGGTGTGGTGACAGTGATGATCACCATAGCAATGATGACAGTAATATAGGGTGTTTTCGAGGTGGTGTTACAATCTTTCAGGGTTGATGGCAAAGGGCACATGTATGAATTTGAGGTAAGGAACCATGGTCTGGAAATGACTGAGTCGAAAGTTATAAGCATAAATAGTTGTGTGGAAATGGAATTGCAATTTGGCACCACGTGCCCTCCTTTCCTTAACTAGCCACCGGCGTGGCTCAGTCGGTTAAGGCGCTTGCCTACCGGTCTGAAGTTGCGTTCGGGCGCGGGTTCGATCCCCGCTTGGGCTGATTACCTGGTTGGGTTTTTTCCGAGGTTTTCCCCAATCGTAATGTGAATACAAGGTAATCTCTGGCGAATCCTCGGCCTCATCTCGCCAAATATCATCTCGCTATCACCAATCCCATCGACGCTAAATAACCTAGTAGTTGATACAGCGTCGTTAAATAACCAACTAAAATAAAAAAATTCCCTTAACTTTTGGAACAGTCGTGGAAAAATGGTATGGGTCGGATGTCTCCGACGTGGGTACTGTACCGATACAATCTGTCAGCTTGTCTACTGTTCCCATTGGCTCATCCGTATTCGAAAATCAGGTCTGCTTATTCCGCTCTCGTGTATTCCTGCATTTCACTAGGACTGATCGACTGGACACTGCAATTTGTACACATACACTACTGTCTACAGACGTGCATATCAGGACCGACCATGTCCGTTACACATTACGCTATCTGCATTTGCTTTAGTGTAGTTTCCTGTCCCCACCCTTCAGACAGCGCACTGAATGGAATACTGTAAGTGGACAACGTAAACAACGTCAGATGAATACAGTGTGTAAGATATACAGTTAAATACACATAAATAAGATGTACAGAGGAATAAAATTATTTTATTTCCACAGAACTATTTTTGCTTGTAACTTTCGACTCGGTCATTCCGGACCAGGATTTCTTATCTCAAATTGATATATGTGCCCTTCGTAATCATCCCTGAAAGTTTATAACACCACCTCGGAAACACCCTGTATTATAATAGCGATGATAGCAGTGTTAGTAATAATGACAGTGGTTGTGATCATAATGATGTAGATGATGACCAGAACGATGATAGTGTCGAGTAACGGTCAGCGCGCCTAGCGGCGAAACGAGGTGGCCCGGGTTCGATTCCCGGTCGGGGCAAGTTACCTGTTTGAGGTTATTTCCGTGGTTTGCCCTCAACCCAATATGAGCAAATGCTGGGTAACTTTCGGTGCTGGACCCGGACTCATTTCACCGGCATTATCACCTTCATCTCGTTCAGACGCTAAATAACCGAAAATGTTGATAAGGCGTCGTAAAATAACCCCTAAAGAAACGATGATAGCTAAAGTATTATTATTGTTGTTGTTTAGTCAACTGTCCGAAGACAGGTTTGAAGCTCATAGGTAGCACAAAAATACCGGTCGAATGCATTCATTTCACAAAGTATTCGATTTCAATCGTTTGCTGCAAACTAGAAACACAAAAAAAAAAAAATTATGACATTCGTTGCAAAACATTTTACATTATAGCGGTCGAAGTGACCGCTGGGCGGTTCTAAGTATGAAGAACAATAAATATCAATTAAATTTAACAAAATAAAATAATGTTGTGCCGAGATGATCTACATAACAACTTTGGAAAAGTCATATTGAATGCGGTCAAAATGACCGCTCGACGGTTCTAGAAAATACCTTACTATATGCTAATAATACCGGGCAGCTGTATGTTAGCAGCATTGTCGTGAGTCCCCAGAAATTACTAATAATAATACAAATTAATGTTTATAGTCTTCCAACCTAAATAAATGTCCATTTATGTGGTTTCAAAATGAATGTTCATAATTTATATTCAATTTGTGGCTGTGTTAGGTACAGAATCTTCGTCCTCTTCTGCAATCGCACTGAAGTGCGCAAGATCAACAACAAATGAAAACATATGACCGTGAAGCCCCTTCTCCTTCCTACAGCCTCTCAACTCAAGTCGTCTTAATGGAAGAAGAAACTCTACTTGGCGAAACATTGCCATTAGCGAGATGGGATTCCGTGCATACTAAGACCGAATTTAAAGGAAATAAAATAGATTCTCTTTATAAAGCAAAGGTGAATTACTCGTATATGCCATAGTTCTGTATATTCCTCGCTTCGGTGGATTTTTCTTTCAGTGCAGTACTCCAAAGAAGACAAGATAATCTGAAAAATAAGTTTCATGAGCCAGGAAAGAATATTCATCTTTCTATCTATATATCTATCTTCTTATGGCAACCTATTTATCTAACTACAGAACCATATAGCTATATCTGTTCATCTATCTACGTTCAATCATTCTACATGTATGTCTACGTATCTTCTATCTACCTGTTCATCAAACTGTCGGTCAATCAATTCGCCTTTCAGTCTATCCATCTGCTAGTTTACTTAGCTAATCTAGTCATCTAATCTAATCCACCAATTCCATCTAATCTAATCAAATCTAATCTGATCCACCCCATCCCAATCCAATCAAAACCATCCATTCATCCAATCAATCAATCAATCAATTAATCAATTCACTCACACACAGATTCGTCTATCCGTCAATTTGTCCATCCGTCTGTCTGTTCCATCTATCCATTCATCTATGTAATCTAATACAGTATATTCATTCTTCCTTCTAGTATAATCCACCCATTCATCTGATTTTATTTAATGATTTATCGATTCATTCATCTAATATATTATTTTATTAATCTAATCTAATGTATTCATTCACCTAATTATATCTATCCATTCATCCGACCTAATGTATTCATATCTAATCTATACAGCCATTTATCTAATCTAATGTATCCTTTCATTCATCCGATTCTATCTATACATTCATCTGACCTAATGTATTCAAAAATTCATCTGATCTAATCTATCCAGCTATTCATCTAATCTTATCTATTAATCTGGCCTAATGTATCCATCCATTCGTCTAATCTGTTTATCCGTTCATCTAATATAGTGTATCTTTCATTCATCTAACCTTATCCACCCATTCATCTGACTTAATATATTTATAAATTCATTTGATCCTTCCATTCATCTAATCTATTCACCCGTTCATCTAATATAATGTACCTTTCATTCATCTAATCTTATCTATCCATTCATCTGTCCTAATGTATTTATAAATTCATCTGATCTAATATATCCAGCAATTCATCTAATCTAATTTATCCTTTCATTCATCTAATCTTATCCATCCATTCATCTGACCTAATGTATTCATCCATTTATCTAATCTAATCCATATATGAATTTATCTAACCCATTCATCTAATCTAATCTTCCTATCTGTCCGTCCATATAGTCCTAATCTAATTTATCCCTTAATCTAATCCATACATCAATTTAACCTGACTAATCCATAAATGGATAAATCTAATCTAATATATACATCAATTTAATAAAATCTAGTCATCCAACTAATCAATTGGAATATATCTATCCAACTGATCTATGTATCTAACCTATCCATTTATCTACTCTATTCATCTATGAATGTATTTAATTCATCTACCTAATCCGCCTATCTAATTATATAATCTAATATAATACCTATGCAGAATCTAATCTACTTAACTATCCATCCATCCATGACCTATTCAGTTATCCACTTATCTCACTACCTTAATCTACGTAACTGACTACTCATCTCCTTCAATCCGTCCTTTTGTTTGTCACTTCATCTATTCAATAATTCAACACCTGTCCACATACCACTCCACCCATATATCTATAATATATCTAGTAACGCTTATCTAATTTTCCGATTATTTTACTCCAATATCAGAAAATGGTACACAAAGTGAGATTTCACTGACTTCCGGTGGGAACATTTCAAAACACTGTAACATATCAGTGAATCATCGAACCAAATTTATTATTATCCTGATTTATGTGTAATATTTGCACCTGTAATCGAATGATCGTATCTATAATATAACGATTCTCCCTGGTGGAAGTATACAGTTCAACATCGAGCATACTGAGGTCTTTGCTTATTCAACTTACAAGGGAAGGGTTTCGGCTCGAACAGGAATTTCGTATCCAAAATTTATATACAGGCCTATCTTTACATCTCTACAAAGCTCCCAAAAGCATTCGTTTGTGTAAAGTGTGGTTTGCCTGTAAGAGCACTGTACAAGTTGAGAGATGGGGAGAGCACTGCACAAGTTAAGGGGATGGGACACCTTACCCGTAAGCCTAGCCTAGCCTAGAAGCTAGTGCGAGTGGTAAAATGTCTAGAGCCCATTTAAGAACATTTTTCTCCAACGTTCTGTCTGAAAATATTGCAGGTAAACAAAAGTGTACACTGTTGTGTGAGTCATTGAATGCGCACAAGAACACAACCTTAATAAATTAATCATTCCAAGGCTAGGACATAGAATGTATGATCATTCCACCTACAAAAACTAAATATATCCAGCCTCTGGATATATATATATTTCCTTAGACAATACAAAATGTATGCTCGGAGGATAACAGATTGCATAAGGACTCTTGCTGAGAATCCAGAACTTAACTTGTGAAGTCGAGGGTTTATAATGAAAATGCACTCTGTTATTCATAACAAGTTGTCTGCTCCAATATACTGCCCTATGCTTCGGTATTCCTGTCAGTCAGCTGGTTGAGTGAATCCTGAACAAGTCTCAGACCTCAAAAATGCAATTCAGGTAGCATTTGATTTTTCAGCACTGGAGTGTGGTTCAGAAGATTCTTCAGGTGTTGCTTCTGCGTGTTGTGCTTATTGCTCTGCTCCATGCTGTTTCATGCATTTTATAGAGAATCCTCATGTACATTTTTAAAGAAGTGTATTGACCAATACCAACCAAACGGAGAGTTACACAAATGAATGTTTTTACGGTCTTCATCACCATTGTGAGATAAGCTTCTGTACAAATTTTAACCAAAAATTCCTGTTCGAGCCGAAACGCTTCCCTTGTTAGAATCAATCTCTCTGGGCTTGTTGCTACTGAACACCAACTCAGGTAGTACTCTGAGACTTATCTCCTTCTAACGTGCAAACTAAATCTGTAACGTCCATAATTAGCCTTTTTTCAACATTTCTATATCTGCTTTTGTTAAACAGTAACCTACTGCGTGAGAAAAATGACCAAGCGGCTTCGTGCTGACACAGTTTCATTGCCCCTTACAAGAACGCGAGTTCGTGTAACTCTGTCTCCATCATCTCCGTTGGTTCGGATGTATTTCGACTCCGATTTATGTCACTAATTCTGATAGAACTTGCGATATTTTGACTCCTGTTTATTTTTTCTTCTCCCTATCAAACCTGGGTCATTACTAGGCTTCGTATTCCAGCTACCTCAAGACTGAAGTTAAGGACACATTGGGTATATAGTACGCCGAACACAGGTAATGCAACGGATAAGAACACAAACAGAAAAAAAAATTAAGATAAAAATCATAAATTGAAAATGATAAGTAATTTATTCATATAAACAAACAGGTCGTCGCTGCGTGTCCATGGAGTACATTCTGAAGCTATGTTAGTAAATACATGCTTGAACCGTGATGTTCATTTTCGTCGTGATCTTTACAATGAATAATAACGTGCATTCGTAAGTTACTTGAACATATGCGGATGTCACTTTAAATTATTTTATATTCCAAGAAATTATTTTGTATAACTGGCGTTCAAAGATATCTGACCTACGATTTTGTGATCGTGTAAGCGAATTTTCCAACCACGGGATAATTCAGAATCAAAGACAGAAAAAATTGACAAACTTTGAAAGAGTTCCTCTAGTTCTCAATAGGTGGTACCATTATTGGGGTCATTAAAAAGGTGCCACGGAAAATTAGTATGTAGGTAGATTAAGCATAAATTATTCTCATAATTGACAATATCAGCAGTTTCCAACTGTTTTACAATGAGTAAAGTGGTATGAAAAATTGAATTCTATAATGCGCATTTATTTATGTACGACTATTATCATCGCCATCTATTCATAGAAGTAATGACTAAAAAAGCTACACTTACATCAACAAATTATCGATCACTATCGATTAGAAGGGTCAAATATGTCGCGTATATGATGTTATTGGTGCATGGTGTAGTACAAGATATTCCTATTGTCTGATATTTTTTCGTATTTCATTAGGATATTGCATATGTCGCTTATCAGTGAAAACTCACTAATTTTCTATGTACAAGTACTTTCCTAGAAATTCCCTAAAATGTACATTATTTAATTTATGATACATCTTGAGTACACAATTTATTAATTGGTATGTTAGCACTGAACATCATGGTAGGCTACACAATTCCATGCTAAACGTCGAGTCAGTATCTGTATAATATTCAGATTGTGATAGTACTGGTTCTTTTAGATTACGTTTAACACACTTTCTATGCCTCTTGGTATTGCAGTGTCTCTCAGTGCACTGTTTTTGTCACGTTTACGTTTATTTTTCACTTTTATATGTAATGTTGTCTATATTGACAACACAAATATTAGTTCAAATATCCTCAACTATGCCCAGCAATATTACACGCTTGAGCGTCGTATCTAAGGCATTTTACCTCTGCAATGAACCTTCAATCAGCTACAAAATTGTAGCTACTTAAATAATACGACTAGTAAGAGCAGTGATCCATAAAACTACTCACTATGACAGCGTCCCGGTTTTGACTTTCTAGAGAAAGAGGACAGAGGATGCGTAACTACTTTGTATACGAACGTACCTGTACCTGCGCTGTGACGTCACATATACTTTGAATCAGGCAACCTCATTCCAGTTTACAGGTAGCTGAAATACGAAGCCTAGTCATTAAGGTTACCACACACAGAAAGCTGAGCTAAGCTAAGCTAATCAATGCTAAGCTATGATGTGTTAACTGTCCCGTTCCGAGGCTAACTGAATCCTTTCATCTCGTCCTTGGTCTATCCAGGCCACGCTTTCCCACAGGATAATAAATGTATGCTTGTCTTTGTAGTCTGTATATGAGTATTCTTTCTACATGGTGTAACCACCGTTTTTTATAATTTTTAATTTCGTCGACAACATTTTTATGTTTTTAATTTCTCTTTACTCTCACTCCTTTTAATTTTATCTAAAGCTGTAACTTCTGCAACTGATCTGGGGAATCTCGTTTGTGCTGATAATATACGTCATTTATTATGCGCTCTCAAAGTTCAGATCTCGCTACCACGTAGCAGTGTAGGTTTTTGTCTACACATTGTGAAATCTTATTTTAACGTCATTTGATATGTATCATCCAAAATGTTTTCATATTAGTCCATTTGTTCTGATATATTTCGGTATATCTTCTTTCAAATCTACGTTTAACATAAAATTAGTTAAATTGTATCTAAGAAATTTAAATTTTTTTTATCTATTCTATATTTTGGCCGTGTAGGCTGTAACTATTTTAGCTCTCTCTTCATACCTATATTTGCCCCTCAATTGTTGATAATTTTATTTTAGTGTCTGAAATTGTTATTTTATATTATTTTAAAATATTGTTAAGTTGTTTATATATATTCTATTCGAGATCACCTTTACTACAGGCCAAAAAACCTGGTCTCGACAAATAATATTGTTTTGATTTACATATTTCTTCCAAGAGATAAATGTTTTGGCTGTGTGTTTTTGCCATTCTTCAGTTCTTTTACATACGTACCTATATATCAAACAACAGAGGTGGAAAATCACAACCTTGCTGAAGGCCTTTATTTACTTCTACATTTAGTTCAGATTCCCTTTTATTTTGCCTCCTGACCTTAATCTTTGTGTGATAATACAAAGATTTTATAGCGTTAATTAAATTTCCTGGTATATTATAAATATAATCCTCCAATATTTCCAATAATTGCCTGGCCCTGTTTATATTATCATAAGCTGTCATTCAATCTAAAAATAGGAGATAAAAAGATAAATAAAATTATATTCTTGTCGTTTTTCTATTATTTGTATAAATTAAATTTTTAATTCAATTTTTATTCTACACTTTCACAATTTATGGAGTTCATAGAAGCATCCTTCCCGCTTGTATTCAAATTTAATTCACCCCGTTCCTATGGGTGGCACCATGATAGCACTCCTTCAAAATCGCTGCAACGCTTCACATTCGTCAAAAGCAATATGCTGTTATAGAATTTCTGTGTTGTGAGAGGGAAACAGTAGGAAACATTCATAAGAGGTTCAAAAGATGAACTGAAATGCCGCTGTCGGCCACAGCACATTTAGTTGATGGGCAAGCAGATTATCCGGTGAAAGATGGTACGCCAATAATTGGTCTCCTCGTAGCGACAGACCGCACGCTGTACAAACTTATGACAATGTACAGCGCGTTAACAACATGGTTTTATCTGACAAACATGTAACAGTGAAGGAACTGTCAAGTTAACAACATGGTTTTAGCTGACAAACATGTAACAATGAAGGAACTGTCAAGTTGAAATAGGAAACGTAAGTGTATGCAAGTTATTGAAACAATAATTGGGGTTGAAAAAGATTTGTTTCAGATGAGTTCCAAGAATGTTGACAGAAGCCCACAATGAAACTCGAAAAACTGTATGCAGTGAACATTTGGAACGGTGCGAAAATGGTGGAGATGACTTTTTTGCAAGAACTGTGACAGGGGATGAAACATGGCTGCACCATTTTAAACCAGACAGGAAGAGGCAAACAATCGAGTGGTATCATGGGAACTAACCCAAGAAGGAAATTCAAAACTGTGGCTTCGGCAAAAAAGGTTATGGGTACGATGTTTTTCGATTCAGAAGAACTCTCACTTGTTGACATCGTGCAACACCATTAATTCTGACGCGTACGTAACAACTCTAAAGTCTCTTGAAGCTGACTGTATCGTGTTTGACCACATCGGTAGAAGCAGGATACTTTGCTGTTGCATGAAACGATAGGTTGCATGTGAGTCGCAAAACTACGGACGAGATTATAAAACTTCGATGGACAACACTGAAACATTTGCATTACAGTCCTGATCTGGAACCGTGTGATTACAATCTCTTTTCGCTGAACAGAAGGAAACCCTTCGCTCAAACGTTCTGGTCCAGACTTTTACCTTCCGAGTATACAAGCCCTTTATCCAATGTGGCATAAGACAATGGAAAGGGACGTGGATTATGTGGAAAAGTGGCATTTTGTTACTAAAGAATACATCTACATTCTATAAAAATAGCAAAGCTGTTGAATAAAAATTGCATTTTAAAAAATTTGCATTTCTTTTGGTATGACCCTCGGAAAATATACTATATATTCTCCAAGCCTGCTGCCTGCGCATAAAGAATTAATAACACCCAGCTCTAGATCAGTCAGATAATAACTTTTCTCCAAATGAGGCATTATCTTTGTTCCGTTTTAGTTCTAAAAATTTACGGTGGAGAAAGTGATTGATGAGAAGACAGGTTTTCTCCAATTAATTTGGTTTTCCAGCTGTGCTCATTCCACAATTATTCTATTGTTACTGAATCATGGTTTCGTCGTCCTCGAATAGTTTCTGCAAGAGTTACTAATAACCAACAGTGGCTTATGTGGAAAACAAATTAAGAAAAATGTATAGTCTTTTATTGCGTCTGTTGTCATTTTGTACGAATGCAAACGTATCCTTTCCTCTCTGTATATAGGTCACAGCAGGATAATCCGTTTTCCAATCAATCCCATTATGAAGGATGGCCTCGCGGACAATCACCATGACAACGTGATGCGATGGGACTTCCCAGCAGTTAACTTTCAGCACAACTTCGGAACAAGATTATTTTCTGCGTCTTGGGACATCTGCAGAGATCCCTGTTCTCCCTAACTTTCTCATATCTAGGCTTATGTCTTGGCACTTCAACGTTTATCTCTTGTATACGAGATGTCTCACAAGTTCAGTGCCGTCGGTTAATTTCACTGGAGTCGAGTATATTCATTTTATTCTAATGTATAAACATCATTCGGTAGCTACTGTATCAAAACGAATAATAAAGACAATGCAATTAGTCATATGCTTAATTTTCTTCAAGTATTACATCTTATCATTTGATTGGTTGTCAATATAAATAATTTCTTTCCACTTTGTTCTATGTCTACCAGCTTTCTCGTTTATCAACTGTTTTTGTAAATCTGTTTTCATCCATTTTTAAGTTATATTCATAGGTTACCAGTATTTTTTTTGTATTTTACAACAATTTTACAGTGAAATTGCCGACATGTTGGCGAGGGATGACTTGGAAAATACCTATTTGGGGCCAGAATCTCTCCTAGGCATTACTCCATAGAGCGTCAGTTGGGAAATCACGCAATGGTTTATTCACTAGCACGATACACCATGGAGAAATCTCACTAACGCTAGCTAAGTTCGAGCATTCATAGAGGGTATTAGCAGAAAGAACGACAGGATACTTTAATTCTATAGCCATGCACAGCTTAGGAGTATAGTAGACCTATTAACAGGAAACAACATCCCAAGAAAACACCGGCATGCTATGGGACTGACAGCAGATCCCACAAGACGAATTGTGGAAGAGAAATAAAATCTTCTCTCCACATATTATGCGAATGAGTCTTTGTCCACAGACAAATATGTTCTTCTGGACTCGGATAGGCCGCGACCAGAGGCTATAAGGAAAACAGACCCGATATCAATCGTGGCCATCAGGGAGGCTTCAGGACTTCGGTAATATTTCTAGTTATCCGAGGCAAAATGGGCCCAATTAAGTAGCCTACGTACACGGGACCAGAATGGCCCGATACATTTCAATTCATCCATCCATCCATCCATCCATCCATCCATCCATCCATCCCCCTTCTATTACAATTTCCAATTAAAAATACTGCATCTACTTGTGCATGTTCAGCCATATTCGGCGTTGTATCAGGCGTTAGTCGTGGCATGGGTTCCTCCTAGTTTATCTAAAGGTTGGTAGATGGCAGTGGTTGTGGGTTCTATAAGACTCAGAGATCTACAGAGGAACGAAAATCCTCAAATCTCCTGGGCTGGTAAATAAACGCCTCAGGTTGATGTTTGAGGTCGGTAAACCATTATCGACATGTGTCTACAACGGTCAACTCTCGGTCCAAAAACCAAAGGAATATAAACTCATAAAATGCGAAAAAACACAGCGTACTCTATAGTCATATATAAGGAGCGGATTCCTATGTAATTAAATATTCTTTTTGGGTGTGATAAAACACAATTAACAAAGTTAAAAATTCCGAACATGAAGTTTCAAGTTTAAAACCCGAATTTTATTTCACATAAAAGCACATATTTTCACAAAAAAAATTATGTAAATACATATTTTCAGGAAATCTATTATAAACACATAAATCTTGGAGTTTTTTTACTTAAATAATTTTTTTACAAGAACTTTTAAACATTTTAAAACTAAATCAATTAGCCTATGTAACTCAGAAGTACGTTATCTCTTTAAAAGAATTCTTGGTTGCTTCGTGTTTCTAAGCGCTGTGTGGTGTATCCATGATCCATTTTTGTAATACTATCACCACAAGTTCTGAGAACTGCTGGACAACATATCAGTGTTATTATTAGGGAATAAATGAATATGGACAAGGAGGAGAGATCTTGCAACACATAATTAGGAATGTTTATTGTTGCTGAAGATGATTTCATTCATCGTTTTGTTTGTGAAACACAACAGATAAGAGCTCGGGTATGCACATTATTTAATTTAAACAAATCTCTCGCCTCTCGCTCATGTCCATCAAATAAGGCAATACGTCTTATTGTGATTCCCTGTTATCGGCTTCGTCAATCGATATCCTTCAAGACATACTGAAAGATGGTTGTTTAAAAAACGATTTGGCTTTTTACTATTAGCAAATCTAAGCTTTTTGTCTGACACCATAAAAAAACCTCGAAACATCCAAAAACCTGTTGTCTGAAACAGGGAGGTGCGTGCCGTGAAAATTAAACTAGACTCGCTACCAGGTTCAGAAGTACAAGTACTAAGGGACAAATTCCAGAATGGGTTTGGGAAAAACAGTGGATATAAAGAAATGTGTATAGTTGCTCAAGTATTGGAGGGTGTGCCTGTAGGTGGAATTGACGGTGTATGTGTTTGTGACATTCCTGTCTTTAAATATGCACGTCTGACGTCCTGTGACGTGGAAAGATCGTTTTCACAGTATAAGTCGTTGTTCAGAGATAATCGGCATGCATTTGTGATAGAGAATTTGAAGATGACCTTTGTTGTTCACTGCAATTCTCTGCCAACTACTAGCACTCAAGTATGTTTGGTGAGTACCTAGTAACTTTTTCTTTCCAAGTTAAGTAAGGTATTTTTGTCATATTTAAAAAATATATATATTTTTTTTATTTCTAGCAAATATTTTCGTACTTTTTAGCACATAAAAATAAATATATTTAAATTTTTTAGCACATAAAAATCCGCTCCCTAGTAATATAACTTGCCACAAGAGGGAAAGACTAACACAATAAACGTCATCTGAGGCTAAGCCAATAACTAAGACAAACAGGTGTCTAGAAGAATTAACATAATAAGCACCATCTAGAGCTAAACTAGTAACGAAGAGAAATAGGTGGCTAGCAGGACTAACATAATGAAAACGATAGGTGGATAACAGTGGCAATATATACATATGTGTGTATTAGTAAGGACGTTAATACTGAAGGGCGTGGTGAACACCACAATGGTCTTCATGTTTTAGAATTGTCTTATTTTTTCAGTCTTACTAAGGAAATGAAACATATTGAAACATGTTTTTGTGAGAGTAATATTTCGCTTTCAATCTAGCTTGTGACAAATAAAACTAAATTGTTTGCAAAGCGATTTCGATAAAGGAGAATCTTTTCACACATTGCAGGAAAACAACTTCTGGCACTCTGAGTTCACTTTCAAGTAAATAGATGTAATTCGCGGCGATGGTTATCTCTAGAAGGAAATGGATTTGATGCAAAGTGAAGTAGTTTTTTAATTAATTTCTGCTATTAAATTATGTTCGTTATTACGCACTACGTAAAAAATATATATAGTGTTACACTACCCTGTTCATCTCATGTTGGCATAAATTCCATTACCATATGGTGAGTGATATCAATTCTGTTTGAAGCAATTTTATCTTCTATAATTTGCATATTTTAGCGATGAATATGTGATGCCAACACTTCCTCCAATAAACCACATCGTAATTGTACAAGTTAATGAAAGCGTAGTGGTGGCTCATGATCTGATAAACATAAACTGGTAACTGTAAAATATCAAGGCATGTCATTGGTTACTAAATCGAATTACTGTCTCTCAATAAGGGATCCTACTAATCTGACTACCTAAATGTTCATCTCTCGTCAATACTGTTACATGTTGACACAATCCTGTACCAACAACCTCTTAAAACGTGCGTCATAGAATTTTTCTTCACACCCATTCGACTTGTAATCTGCTTAGATAAGTTTCACTTAAAAATATGTTAGTGTGCGGTTTGGGAAATCTAAAATCTTAAGGGGCGTGTCCACGAAGCCTTATCTGTTTTTGGATGCGATCAAAGGAGCCTCGCAGTGGTTGACTCGCCTGTTGGTAAAGATACCAACACACAATCCGATGTTGCCACACACTAACTTGTGACTCAAGCTGTTCTGCGTTCTTGCGTCGCTATAACAGAGACAATCAATAGTACGTTCAGTAATATTTTAATTGATTTATTTTACGACGCTTTACCAACTGCAATGGTTATATAGTGTCTGAGTCAAATGGTGATGATAATGCCAGCGAAATGAGTCAAGGGTCTAGTGCGGAAAGTTATCCAGCATTTGCTCTTAATAGGTTGAAGAGAAACCCCGGAAAAAGCCTCAACTAGGGAACTTGTCCCAACCAGGAATTGAACCCGGCCCGCTCGTTCACGGCCACATATGCTAGCCGTTCCTCTACAGCGGTTGACTTCAGTAATTTTCAAGAGCGTTACGAAACATGTGTAAGTAGTACGAACAGTTTTCTTAACAAGTATACATTACTAGTTGATACGTTTCTCAAATCAATTTTATGTTCTTTGAATTCGGTATACTTTATTGTCGCCTACACTGTACAGTGTCTATCAATATTATTTGTATATATCTAATTTAAACGAATAACACAACATTTTGTACAAAATAATTATATTTATATATTAATACACGGACATCATTTTATTTTTACTAACATTTTTAATATTAACTTCTCTATACCTCTGGATCAACACCACTTGCTACCCCTTTCCACGACTGCAATTCGATGATACTGGCGTAGAATACAAACAAATCATTTTACTAGGTATATGAGGTAAGAAAAGTAGTTCATCCATTTACGTAAACTAGGAAATATCGCGATTTTGAGTTTGATAATTTTCATTAGGTTTTTGTTTAATCAAAATACAGTACAGGATTAACAATGAGTGTTTTTACTCACGAACTGAGCTGTCCATGTGGTCGTATTCATTATGCAGTGTATATTATATTGTCTACAGAAAATTAGCGTACAATATAGAGAATAAAGTTAAATTAAAAAATAATCATAATATGGATATTTAACACACACTTTTAAAATGTTCTCTAGGATTTGTTTTCCTTCAGCAGTCAGTTCTGTCAAAATGGGCAAGTCGAAGGAAGTAAGTGCTGAGCTAAAGGAGACGATAGTTAGACTGGCTCTTGAAGGTTATTCTTTAAGAAAAATAGACAGTATAGTAAATAAATCCATTGCAATACGTGGTTAATGAATTCAAATACCGTGGATCTACTGCATATCGAAAGAGGAAACCAGAAGGAAAAGTACTAGGCTAAATGAGAGGGAGGAACGTTTTATCATAAGACAGATAAAATCAAATCTACTCTTAAGTGTGCCGAAACTACTCCTATCATGACAAAAACAACAAGGAAGACTGTTAGTGAATGAACGGTGCGGTGTGTCCTATATAAATATGGATTTCAGGGTAGAAGGATAAGAAAGAGGCCCTTAGAAAGTAGGAAAAATTGAGGTTTAAGAATTACATTTGCTAAAGCCCATGTAAATAAGGACCAAGAATTTAGGGACAGTGTTATTTGGTCGGATGAAACCAAGATTAATCTTTTCGGATCCCATGGTGCCCATAGATAATGGAGAAAGAAGAATGAGGCCGACAAAGAGATAACATTCTTTCCACACTTATTAATGATACTCTTGTTAACCTAACTGCAATTTACAGATCTCCAAAACTATGCAAAAATGAATTTCTGAAAAATTTTGAAAGCTTCTTGTCAATATACAAAGATTTAATCAACCATGTTATTCTTGGTGACATAAACATTCAAATTTTAGAAAATAGATTAGATAATTTTGGCAACACGTATTTAAATATCATGCATGAATATGGATACGTGAAATACTTAAATTCCATTACTCGTCCATCATCCAATTCGTGTCTTGACCATATTTTCCTAAAAACGGGAAATAACTTAAATTTTATACCTGGAGTATATGCAAGCGCAATAACAGATCATTATATGACTTTTGCATTGTTGTCAATCAGTAATAAAAGTATTAGCAGAGAAGCCACTGAACCTTCGGACAATTATAAGCTAATTATAAACCATAAAAGCCTAATATCAAATATTAATAATATTAATTGGGAATCTATATTCTACAATGAAGACGCAGATACAT
Source organism: Periplaneta americana (assembly GCF_040183065.1). Taxonomy (NCBI): domain Eukaryota; kingdom Metazoa; phylum Arthropoda; class Insecta; order Blattodea; family Blattidae; genus Periplaneta; species Periplaneta americana. The sequence continues at coordinate 124,892,389 of NC_091123.1, forward strand.
GTTTCGATAATTTTTATAAAATACTCTGTAACCTAATTTGTAAATATTCTAATCATGTCCCTCTCAAATTCTCAAGTAAGTACAAAAAAATTAAACCTTGGATTACCACAGGTATTGTTAAATCAATACGATCTAGGGATAAGTTAGCTAAGCAAGTTAAACGAGACCAACAAAACAATGTTTTATTAAATTACTACAGAAAATATAGAAATATTCTCACTAATGTAATAAGAAATCAGAGAATCAAATATTATTCTGAAAAATTTAACAAAAATAAAAATAATCCAAAGCAATTTTGGAAGACCATAAACGAAGCTACTGACACCCAATGTAATAAAAATAGTATATTAAAGACAATTATAAGTCGAAATGGAATAACAATTGAAAATAAGGAAACTATCGCAAATGAATTTAACAATCATTTTACTAATGTAAGTCATGACATCGTATCTAATATAAAAAAGAAAGTATTTGGTACTCATCACTATAAGCTTTATAATAAAAGTATATCATCTATGTTTATGTTTCCTGTAAACGAATGTGAAATCATTAATATTGTAAACAGTTTAAAAAATAATGTGGCTCCTGGTATTGATGGTATTACAACAAATACCCTGAAACTTATTATCGAAGCTATTTCTAAACCACTTGCCTTTATATTTAATTTGTGCATATCTCAAGGTGTATTTCCCTCAGCCCTAAAACATGCTGTGGTGATACCAATTCACAAGTCTGGTGACAAAAGTAATCTTAATAATTACAGACCCATTTCACTATTACCCAGTCTCTCTAAGGTATTTGAAAAATGTATAAAAACACGGTTAATAACATTTTTAGAAAAAAATAAACTACTAAATGATAATCAATTTGGTTTCAGAAAAAATTTGTGCACTGATGATGCTATTATGGCAGTTACCTCAAAGATAATTCAAGAATTAGATGTAGGAAATAAATGTCTAGGAATTTTTCTAGACTTACAAAAAGCTTTCGATACGGTCAATCACAGTATACTTTTGAATAAAATGGATAGATTAGGAATTAATGGAATTGCTTTAAAATTATTTAAATCTTACTTAAGTAACAGAACTCAAGCAACTAAAATAAATGATCACCTTAGTAAATCACGTAACATTGATATAGGTGTACCTCAGGGGACGATTTTAGGTCCTGTTTTGTTTTTAATATATATCAACGATTTACTAAAAATTGACATTGAGAAATATTCTGGTACTCTGTATTCTTATGCTGATGATACTGTGGTTATATTTAGCGGTTCGAGTTGGAATGAAACTTATCAAAATTCTAACAGTGGTATTAATATTATTAAAGAATGGCTGGATGCTCACTTACTTTCTTTGAACGTTTCTAAAACAAAATTAATACCATTTTCATTAACATCACATGGCCTTGAGCAACTAGAAATAAATAATAATATAAGTATAACTATACATGATTGTAACCTACCTACTTGCTCATGTAACGCTTTGAGTATATCCTCACAAGTTAAATATTTAGGCATTATTATTGACCAACATTTAAAATGGGACAAGCATATCTCCTTTCTGTGTAACAGATTGCGTAAAACAATCCACAAATTTTCCATTCTACGCTCTTATTTACCTGTTTATGTTCTGCGTACTGTGTACTTAGCTCTGTTTCAATCAATAATTCAGTATGGTATTTTAGGTTGGGGAGGAATGGCAAAATCGACTCTCCGTCCTTTAAATCTGCTCCAAAAAAGAATTATCAAAATTTGTCTATATAAACCTTTTGATTACCCAACAAAATTAATTTTTCAGGAATTTGGCGTATCAAATCTAGAACAAATTTATAAACAAAAATTGCTGATTTACTTCCATAAAAACCACAATAAATTTAAATATGATCCTCATGAATATCAGACGAGACAAAACTACAGTTTCTTTCTAAATACTCCCAAATGCCACACAACTGCTGGATTAAAACACAGCAGAAATTTTGGACCCAAAATATATAATACATTAATTAGAGCTTACCCTGAGCTAAGTACACTTAACACACATAGATTTAAGAAACAAATCAGATTAATTATTTAATTGTTTAAGCCAATTGAGTTAAAATTGTTACTCTAATATTCATGTACTTCTGTATTTTCTATTTGTATATAGACCCTGTTATTACATGCTGTATGTATTTTACCATTTATTAATGTGATTGTGCTCAATGAACTCTCGTAATTTTGTGATATATTTTGTATAACTGATCTGAACTGCGCCCGAGCACGAGCTTCTGCTCTTTCGGGCTGCAATGCCTAATGTAGCTCAAGTGTATAGTATTAATAAATATTATTATTATTATTATTATTATTATTATTATTATTACTGTCAAACATGGAGGTGACTCCATAATGATTTGGGACTGTATGTCCTCGAAAGGCGCAGATAACATCGACTTCATTGATGGAATTATGGACAAAGTGGTCTAATATAACAATATCTTGAAAAATAAGGTCAAGGAAAGTGAAATAAAAATGGGTTTGCCGTCTATCTACATTTTCCAACAAGACAATGACAGCAAACATACGGCCGAAATGAACAAACACTGGTTGATATGGAATGTCCCGAAGCAATTCATACTCCTCCGATCTGAATCCCATCGAGCATTTGTGGTTCAGACGTAAAGGAAATGTACATAAAAATAAAATTTCGTCCAAAGAACATCTCAAAACTGTTGCGCTAAAAGAATGTCAAACGTTTACTCCGCAGCAATATAAAACGTTGGTAAATTCCATGCAGAGAGGTGCCAGACACTGATCATAACCAGAGAATATGTAACCAGATATTAGAACGTAATTGTTTATGTTATTTCTGTGTAGTTATTTAATTTTGTTACTAAGTGTACGAATACAAATGACAGGTAAAGAAATTCTGTTTTTTGTTAAATTGTGTTTATTTACATGTCTATGGTACATATGGAATTTAATTTTTGTTTTAATTGTATTCATAATGCTACTGTACAGATTTTAAAAAGATAAACAATATAATACTTTCATTTCATGTGTCCTTCATCAGCAAATTTGTTACATATTTTTACTTGTACGAATAAAACTGATAGACACTGTATATGTACGGTGTGGAACAATTCAGATACTTGAAATAGACGGTACTACGCGACGTAATGATGTATTATACAATCTCACCCCACTACACTCAAATTCCCGGCCTTCCATAATCTCATACGCCATCATGTGAACAATACAGTATTTTGAAATCAAGCATTAAAAACATTTAATATGGCACAATGTCGTATGAATTTTAGGAACAAGTTTTATGAAGTTACAATCGGAACTTTTTCTTCTGCAAGAAGTAATAATAAGAAAATCGTTACATGTTTTGCAAGAAAAGTGCACACACTACAATTAATTTTACATTAAATTTTCAAATAAAAATTGTGCTCTTTTAACCATTATATGTCAAATGCACATTAAAAAAATACTTGAAAACTCTGAATTAAAAGTAAAATTCATCCTTACAAGAAAGTAGTTTGAGCAATCTTCTCACCAAACAGATGTTATGGTAAGTTCACCCTTGCTTTGGTGAAAACACGTAACTCCTTTAAATCTTATAATCCATTAATTAGTACAACAGTTATGTACGCCCCACGTATCAAGGAAGTATGTACTCTGTAAATAATGTGATGCTGCAAATCTTATTGAAGTAATAATTATTCAGTGTATTTCTCAGAATCCCTTTACTTTCCAATAAAAGTTTTCGGATTCTTTTTATAAGATCGTTCGAAAAAAAACTGTTCTCTTAAACTCCATTCCTTGATACATTATTACTCTCTCTCTCTCTCTCTCTCTCTCTCTCTCTCTGTAAACAACTAAACTTCGTACTTTCTATAACGCTGGCTTTTTGATGTTCCGTAGTAAATATTTCAACGCTCTTTCCGACGATGTTACTTTTTCACAATAAAAATCTCCTTTATGACATTTAACACTTTATAGCTCAAAAGCTCGTAAACTTGTATTCAGTTCTCATAAGAAGATAAAGTATTGGAAATGTGGAAAACAATATCATTCGCTATACACATCCGAGAAATATAATTTGTTACAAAATAAAGTCTTTCAAATTTCTTGCAGCATTCCGGTGCCAGCATCATTAAAGGGAAGACTCAAAGGCTACTTCAAGCCTAGAATGAAAGTGTGAATTGTGCCTTGGGACTCATTGTATTACAATGTCACTTTACATATCCTGATATCATTTAGAAGAATGGTCTGTGTCATGATATTATCACGTTTTAATTACATACTATCGGGATGAAAACTCCCGACGATGTGCTGACATAGCAAAATCAACATTTTGAAGAAATATACCTATAATATAATAATAAATTTCTTTATTAACAACAAGGATCCATAGATCGGCCTACTAATCCATTAAAAATGAACAATGATTAAAAACAATTATGTAAGTGACAATTTGAAAAAAAAAAACATTAAGATAAATAATGAGGAAATATATGAAATCATTTACAATAAAATTACTAATTATAGCTAAGGATGATTTTAACACAATAGATCCTATGGCATCAATTGTTGCATCAGACTTGTTTTTCACGACACACCTCTTGTGCTGTTCCCCATGAATATAATATAATATAATATAATATAATATAATATAATATAATATAATAAAAGGTAAAGGTAAAGGTATCCCCGTAACATGCCATGAAGGCATTTAGGGGGCATGGAGGTAGAGCCCCATGCTTTCCATGACCTCGGCACTAGAATGAGGTGGTGTGGTCGGCACCACGCTCTGACCGCCTTTTACCCCCGGGAAAGACCCGGTACTCAATTTTATAGGAGGCTAGAGTGAACCTCGGGGCCGTTCTGAAAGTTTGGCAACGAGAAAAAATCCTGTCACCACCTGGGATCGAACCCTGGACCTTCCAGTCCATAGCCAGCTGCTCTACCAACTGAGCTACCCGGCCGCCATAATATAATATAATATAATATATAACTTAATATAATTCAGGATGTTTCCGGGGTGGTGTTACATACTTTCAGGGATGATGGCGAAGGGAATATGTATCAATTTGAGATAAGGAACCATGATCCGGAAATGACTGAGTCGAAAATTATAAGCAAAAATAGTTGTGTGGAAATGGAATTGTAATTTGGCACCACGTGCCCTCCTTCCCGTAACTTTTGGAACAGTCGTGGAAAAATGATATGGGCCGGATGTCTCCTACGTGGGTACTGTACCGATACAATCTGTGAGCTTGTCTACTGTTCTCATTGGCTCATCCGTATTCGAAAATCAGGTCTGCTTATTCCGCTCTCGTGTACTCCTCTATTTCACTATGACTGATCGACTGGACACTGCAACTTTTACACATACACTGCTGTCTACAGACGTGCATATCAGGACCGACCATGTCCGTTACACATTACGCTATCTGCATTGCTTTAGTGTAGTTTCCTGTTCCCACCCCTCAGACAGCGCACTGAATGGAATACTGTAAGTAGACAACGTAAACAACGTCAGATGAATACAGTATGTGTAAGATGTACAGTTAAATACACATAAATAAAGTGTACAGAGGAATAAAATTATTTCATTTCTACAGAACTACTTGTGCTTGTAACTTTCAACTCGGTCATTTCCGAACCAGGGTTCCTTATCTCAATATGATACATGTGCCCTTCGCCATCATCTCTGAAAGTTTGTAACACCACCTCGGAAACAGCCTGTATAATATAATATAATATAATATAACATAATATAATATAATATAATATAATATAATATAATATAATATAATATAATATAATATAACATAACATAATATAATATAATATAACATAATATAATATAATATAACATAACATAACATAACATAATATAATATAATATAACATAACATAACATAACATAACATAACATAACATAACATTACATTACATTATATTATATTACATTATATTATATTAGGTTCTACTAACAGAATGAAAAACAAATATAAATGCTCACAAATGTTTGCCCTTTTGAATGTGAGTATCAGTTTTCATATTTCAGTTCACAGAAGCTAAAAAAAAAATCTTAAAGCTTAGGTAGGCCATATAGCATCCATTTACAATGAAATACAATACAATATAACATATGTAATTGGTCTCAAATACATAGGCTTCAATAGAGGTGAATGAACAATCAATCAGTACTGGGTTACATGTGGTTAGCACAATGATCCACGAGCCTAGGGCCACCCAAACTACGGTCCGTGGGCCACATGCGACCCGTAATGGCTTTTTATGTGCCCGCCTTTCTTCTTGCAAAAACTGAAAATTGTATACTAAATTCCTAGCTATTTTAGTTTTATTCCTTGAACACGAATGTTTCAAGTGTGTCTTGACAGTGAAACCTACTTCGGTTGCGCGCGACACTTTATATTAATGAAAATGCTGATATTTTAATTTACCACGCAGAAGTCAGGTGTCTGAGCCGAGGTCAGACAATGGCGAGGTCCCAACTGCTACTGATGCCGACTGTCTGTAAATGGGTCATTCTCACGAAACCCATCACATTTCTTTCCCCTGCATAGGTTTCTGTAATGGCTTGTAACTTGAAAACGGTCTCTTCTGTAAAGAATATAGGACTATTATACCTAGTTATTCACACTAAACATAGGTCGATATTACATTTTCTTATCGCCATGCATAGCTAGGAATACTCAAACATGTGGACACCGTGGATGTTTTTTTTACCTTGGGGATTTAATTGAAGTGAATTTTTATGGCAGGCAGAGTAACTATCTCATGCCCCCATATTTTAAATTGCTACCAGTGCACTTCATTAGAACCAGGTACCCAGCTTCGAAGCCGTTAGCCCTGTGAACTTAGTATAATTATTTTCCCCTATTACCATAATACAGGTTATCTAAGAAATTAGCAAGTTCTTTGTGATAGTAGAAGAGAAAGAGTGGGGGAAGGGAAGTGGTCCGTGGCCCATTTCTTTTAGGGCTCATCCCGACATTTGTCTTATTACTCAAGGGAAACCACGGGAAAACCTTGAGCAGGATGAGGTGTCGTGCTGACGACAAGCCAAATGGCTACAATGGGGTCTGAATATGTTGAGGTGGGAGGTTGTCTTTTAATCATTATTTAAAGTACTGAAACATTAAAATACATAATAATTATTTACAAAGAATACAAAGCATCTATGCAGCCAATAACGCGATGACACTGAAACAGAGAAATAACATTATTAGTGCATTAATAGATTTATGTCTGTCTGTAGAGTCAAGTGGTTGTTTAGTGTTCAAGTTAGTATTCGTCTTGTACGTTGTCGTTCCAAGCCGAGCCCGTACCACGCCGTAACGGAGAAGTGAGAAATATGTTCCCAGATTGAAGCAGCATAAAGCCGCCATTTGTAGGTAGAAAACGCGCGGGATTTCGAAACCGCTATTTGAATACGTGTTGTATTGCGTATCCGAAAGCTAAATGTTTTTGTTTAAAGGAACAATACTTCCTTTGCGATACCTTTAATACCGTGTCTCTACTGTCAGCAGAGTTGCTAGGTTTTCTGCGAGGGAAGTCGGGATATCAGAAGCTAACCTAAGACATTAGACTTGTCAAAAATTTAGCCTGTCATAAGATTTATAGCAGTTTTCTGCACAGTGTTCACGTGCTTTTTAATGTAATAGGCCTATTCACCACCGTGAGAAACACTAAAAGACGAAGGACACACAGTACAGTGAACACGACAATAATTTTTTCTTTTACTAACCAAGAATAGCCTATGTTTTAGCAATTTGCTAATAAATTAATTTTGGAACCGGTACCGCAAGCGTTTCACTATCTGACGATGAATCCATGTTTAAACATAGTTCACTAAACTATAAAATGCAGCAATTGTATGTCTCTGTTATTAGTGTAAAGTACGATATCAAAACGCTATCTTTCTTGCCACTCAACGCACTTAAAATACACAATGTTTACTAATTGCGAGAACAGCGACTAGGGACCGGAACGGAATAATCAACAATGCGGTAGAACTAGAAGAAGTATTATTTTGCGAGTTTAGTTACCTTACGGCAATCAGCTGGGCTACCTCATAGACTTACTAAATATCCGCAGGTTATTTCTGTGTTTACAATGTTACCATTTGAGTCAATATATAAATGAAAATATCGGATAATAGGAAAAACAGACTAATTTGTTTAAATATGTTCGAGGCTAATATCTGTAAAATCGGGATTGTTGTCAATCCCGACTCCCTTTAATCGGACTCAATCAGGAAATTGGGAGAATCCCGCCTAAATTGGGATACCCGACAACCCTGGCTGTCAGACATAGGTACTGTGTTCAGACTTGCATCATTTCCATAGGAACTCTGAATGTGAACATTCATAACCACGGTTAATAAAAGAATTAATGTCACCTTTTTAATTCATTCTGTAGGTTAAACTGCTATAAGAAGTCAAAAAAGTAGTAGCAGCAGTAGCAGGAATAGTAGTAGTAATAATAGCAGTAGCAGCAGCAATAGCATAAGAAAATGTTTCATTAATCCGTAACTAAGACAGGAATTACTTTCAATCAGTTATATTAAAATATATATATATATATATATATATATATATATATATATATAATTTATGCAGTTTCTGTATGTTTAAGATCGGTGAATCATTTTATTATTCATGTATGCTGTTTGAAGAAAATGAATGATATAGAGTGAGTGAAGGACAATAACAGTGTATAATAACGTAGTTTGAAAGGTAATTACTATCTTCGAAATGAGTTGTACACACTGAATGATTCAAAGTAGGGTAGAATTTCTCTCTGCGGATTGCACTTTCGGTTAACGGAATCTTTAATCAGAGGAAACTTGAAGCATAACGAGTCACATGGCAAGTACAATAGTTTGTCTTCTGTAACATAATATGGAGAAACAATCGTCGTAGAAATTAAAGATTAATTAACCAGTGAAATATAACATTCCTTCCTTCTTTATCTTTACATCCGTGTGCATTGCTGCAATAAAAGCAGCATACTAAAGTACCATACTTATTCAGCTCTACCAAACAAATGGCCGCTCGTCGACTGTTCAGTTTGGGAACATAACACTAGCGCCAGTGAACGGTCTAGCGGTTATTTAGTAAGTCTATGTTCCAAGCTAGAGGTTGGAGTACGCTCTTAGGTCGTTTGTGCTTATCTAAAGCAGGGTTGTAGTTACCCAGGGAAGAGATTAGTGGGTTGTTGCTGCTGTACAGCTTGATTTGAGATATATTCTTGAATTGTGCAAATTTCTAGTTCTGTATGAATCAATCTAACTGGTGTAACTCTAGGTAGTCCTGTAATGAATCTTAAAAGTTTGTTTTGGAAAACTTGTAATTCTTTAAGAACTGTAATAGTGCTTGTCCCCAAGCAGGACAAGCATATAATATTACTGATCTGATTAATGTTTTATACAGAATCAAGGCTGTATGTGTGTTTAAATGTCTGCTTTTATTTAAAATTGGGTACAGCTCCGCCATTCTAGAATTGGCAAGTCTGAGTTTCTGTTGTACGTGTTCAAGAATCGTAAGCCGTCTGTCTAGTGTTACTCCGAGATATTTTACTGAAGTTTTCCACTCGGTTTGTGATCCATTTATGGATAATTTTGTATGATTTATTCCTGGTCTATTGAATTTATTTCTTCTGCTAAATAAGATTGCTTGTGTTTTGGAAATATTTAACCATCTGAGGAGCCATGGTTCAATGTCACGTAAGTGACCTTGTAGCCTGTTAATGGCAACAGTTGGCTTCCACGATGCAGTGAGAAATGCCGAATCGTCCGCGTATAGCGCTAGAATGCTATTGTTGAAATTTTGATTAAAAGGTAGGTCATTAATATAGATTTGGAAAAGTATCGGTGCCAGAATGCTGCCCTGAGGCACTCCAGCGTTAATACCTCGCGACGTGGAGTGCACGTCGTTCAGTTTAACCTGGAACGTTCTGCCCCGAATATAATTTTCTAACAGTTTTACTAGGCGGCAATTTAAATTATTGTTAATTAATTTGTGTATCAAGCCCCCGCACTACAAAACATAAATTTGAATGAATATCACCTTTAAACTATAAATCCTATTACAAAGAAACACATTGTATTGAAAAGTACGTTAAAGGAAGTAAACATCTCATATACAACTGTTTTATGAAAGTGTTCAATGTCAGTACAGAAGTGGTGTAGTTTTTATCAACGAGTTTTAGGCTTTGCCATGAAACGGATGATTCTTCGCTCTGAATTTGCCGCTTTAAAGGAGAAGTTCAATCTGGTGCTCCCAGAACATTCGGGAGATAAAGACGATGGATTGCCAGTGCTTTCTCAGACATAGAAAAATCTGTACTTGCGTGTCAAGTTCAAAAGCAGCATCGAATAGCAAGTGTTCATTTTTTTAAGTGGACACCGTGGATAAAGTGCCAGCTCAACTTCGCAAGGGGGAATTACAAACTGCTGGGTAAGTAATGACTTCAAAGGCTACTTATCAAATATGATCGGGAAAATTAATACGCTTAAAAGTACAGTGGAACTCCACAAATAGACACAGTAATGGTACGTGTGCGAGACGAGGTACGACCTCTGTCTTTCTACGGAGTACTGCGGACATTGGTAAACATGAGGGCTGTACAATGTTTTTTTATGGCGTGCGAACCGAAGCATAAATAATTAACTACATACTTTTAAATAATATATTGTAGTATATGCAAAATATATAACAAAACAACTTCGTGATTAAGTACAATACACGTGATACATTTGAAACATAAAACAAACTTCTGGAGGAAAAACTCTCTAAATGTATCTACATACAGGGCTTTCATTTCAAAACATCCCGCTCTAAGTAACTAGTTATTTAAATTGAATTCAATTTAAACAAAAAACAAAAAAAAAAAAACACGTAAATTTAGATATTGAAGGGGAAGTCTTAAACCAGGCTTAATTGCATTTTAGAGTTCATCTTCCACCCCAGCCACCCTCACTTTGAAAATTCAAACGGCACCCCTATATTTTTATACTTAAATACGAAAGAGCATTCAATTGTTTATACACCTCATTCGTTTTCGCATTTTTTCTATCGTCGCCTGGCAACCTGGATTATTGTTATTGTTGGTTATAGCTGAAGATAATAAAGCTACAAAAACTTACTGAGTATTTCATGTGATAGTTGTGTTTGTGTATTAAATTATTTTAAAATGGTATATACCCTTCAAGAGAGAACATAAATCATCCTTATTGATTAAATTAAGGAAATTACACAAAATAAGCTGTGTTTTCATCCTACAATTAACTGATAATAACAAAACTTATTGTAATCACTACAGAATGTCCCGTATTTAGACGAATAATTTTGTTTTATGCCATGCACTCTCATCGAAATGTCAAATTCTTGAGGGATGGCTCTGATTGATTCACCTTTTTTAAACCGCTCCAATATTTGTAACTTCTGCTTCAACATAAGTACACATTTTTTTGTTCCCTGCCGTGCTGCCAACGTGTACGAGTATCTGCACAGTACTGCACTGGTTCAACTGGTTAGCCCTGTGCAGCACGGGACAGGGTGCGTTGACTTACCTTGTATCGTGAACTATACGAGAGTGAGCTTCTATTTTTGAAGCTGCACTGTAATTAGAACACACCAGTGCAAAGTCTGAAATGTGGATTACGTAGTTTTATATGGGTACAATATTGCTACTGCATCATGTACTTGTATTACACGATGAGTGGTGGTGAACTGACTTAGAGGACGGGAAAAATATGAGAATAAGGGAAGGAGAAGAAAAAAAGCTTAAAGACAGACATTTATAAAAGTAAGAAATCTGACGTTTCAAGAAATGTCGAAAGTCGAAACATGTAACTTGCAAGGAAAATAGAAGCAGAGCGTTTACGGTGAAAACAGAATCTGAAAAGCACATTGTTTAAAGCGTCGAGAGTAAGAGATGGTCTTAGAGGAAGTAACAAAGAAAATTAAGACAGTTTCGGCCATGACTATGACTAATAGAGAATTAAAAGAGCGAAGGAAAAACGAAGAGAATGGATGAGAGAATTTTGCAAGAAAATTAAGAATAAGAGAATGTATTCAACAATGTAATCATAGTAATTTGGAAAAGGATGCAAGAATTCCTCCTAGTGAAGTTATTCGAAAAATGAAAGCCAAAAATATTAAGCTTAAACTTTTAATAGAAGAATGGAAAAAAAGCATTATTCACATACGAAGAAAAATTGAAATAGGCTATCTTCCTTGTGTACTGCAGTTTGCACTTTGCTAAGAGGGGGACCAGTTCCTTCCAACATAAAAAAAGAAACTGATCCTTGGAGAGGTGTTAGAAGAACAATTAAGATCTTAATTTTCTTCCGTCGGATATAAAAGTAAACAAATATTAAGATGCAGCATATGTGGTAAAATAATTAAGAAGTATACAGTTTCTCACACAGCTGTTCGACAGAATAATTCCTACAGACAAAATAGTAGCACAGTTTAGAGTACAAGCATCCCCTGATACAATAAAGACGCATCAGTATCAGTAGCATAAAGAAAATCCAAATTTGTTAATTTTCAATGAACTGAGTTGTTATATCTGTAAATTTCAATGTGTTCACTATGGAATGGGTCATTGAAAATATCCTACTGTGTAAAGGAGTGCTTGTTTTCTTGTAGGGCGTAAGTGTGTATGTAAGCTACTTATAAAAGAATCAGAATTAAAGGGTAAAATATTTATCATTATTGTTATTGTTATTACTATAAATGTAAATAATTTCTTATTTCTATTTAAACAATATCTTCATGGAATAAGTGAAAACAATCGGCTGAGGAGTTTGCCTGCCGATCCGGAGTTTCATTCGGGCGTGGGTTCGATTCCCGCTTGGGCTTATTACCTGGTTGGATTTTTTCGAGGTTTCCCCAACCATAAGACGACAGTCAGGTAATCTATGGCGAATCCCCGGCTTCATCCAGCCAAATACCAATTTCAGCGAAGTTAAATAACCAAGTACTAGTTGGTACAGCGTCGTTAAATAAACTACTAAAAATAAGTGAAATCCGATATTGTATTATTGTTTATAAACATATAAATTAATGTATTTATCACTGTTAATGATAGGCCTATTATTCATTATTAAGTTTGTGAGCGAATATAAATACTCATTTCATCTATACTAATAATAAATCTGTAGCCGAAATGTTTCTGGTATTTTTCGATTTTCCAAAAATAATTGCTCCTAATATATATACTTAACCACCGTGAAACCGAAAATCGCTTTTTTTTTAATTTTTGTTTGTATGTCTGTCTGTCTGGATGTTTGTTACCTTTTCACGCGATAATGGCTGAACCAATTTATATGAAAAATGGAATATAAATTAAGTTCGTCGTAACTTAGAATTTAGGCTATCTGGCATTCAAAATATTTTATTTAAAAGGGGGCTTACAAGGAGACTCGAATTAAATAAATCGAAATATCTCCCTTATTATTAATTTTCATGAAAAATGTTACATAGCAAAAGTTTCTTTAAAAATAATTTCCGATAAGTTTTATTCTATGCAAAAATTTGATAGGACTGATATTTAATGAGATAAATGAGTTTTACAATTACAATAACAACGCCATCTAAGGTGGTGTAATGAAATAAAAAAACAAATGACGTCTATAAGGGGCCTTGGACAACAACAATCGAAAGCTATGAAACATAGCCTACAGAGAATGTTTCTGTGTTTGTATGAAGTAATATCGGAAGCTAAATTAACCGATTTGTATAATTAATTATTAATTCACCATTGGAAAGTGTAGTTTCTCTAGATGGACATAATGCTATAATGTTATTACAGTAACTACTGAGTGAATCCAGGACAGGTAAGATTAAAATAGCTTCTTATGCACAGAAAACTTGATAGGCTGTTCTGTACATTCGTTTCCTGTATTTCCTAAAATACTCTTTATGTCTCTGGATCAAAATGATCGCATTTTAATTTTTTTAAATACAATTTAATTTAAGTAACATACTAAACGATTTATTCTTCTATCAAACACGAATGTTCCCTGGATCAAATGTCCTATTTTAATTATGTAATTACTTTATATTTATTTCTAACTGGTGCAGCGGAGCGCACGGGTACGGCTAGTTTGTAATATGACTAAATCGCATTATATCTAATAAAAATCAGTTAATATTATTATGAATCATAATTTATGACTTATTTCATTTTCAGTATTGATTTCAAGTCGGTGTGTACATCAAATTGCCTTTACTAAGCCATAGGAATAATCGACGGATTAAAACTGTGGACACCGTGGAATCTGAAGATTGATTTTGTTTTATTTCTCGTAACTCACGAAGATTTAGACATGGCCGCTAACACACCTGACTCATCTTTCACAACTTTAACAAATACCTATAAAAATTAATCTCCTTAGAATTTCAGCTGTTGCCATTTTTGGGTTCTAAAAGTGACGAGTTTCATGAGAATGACCCAAATATGAAAGCCTTAACCTCCCGTTTCCCTACAGGCCTCCTCTGGCCCGTAATGACAACTTTCTTTCTGCATAAAATCGTAAATACAACTGCTTAAAAGTGTATTTTTCCATGTTTAACTGTCTCTTTAATATTCATTTTGATCAAATTAGAGGCTATTCCAGGTGCCTAAAAGTTGGTTTTAAGGGCCTAAAATCCGAGGTCTAATTATAAGACAGCAGTCTTTAATAAATTAAATGATACGAATTACATACTTGGGGTGCAATTCTATCGATAGAGACTAAATCCAACGTACTTCTATAATTTTTTTGAAATGTGCATTAGAGAGGACGGTAAACAGTTCCAGCATTTATTATAAGGTAAGCTAATAAATCACACCTGTAATATATAGCGTACAACTAGCCAGATTTTATTGCCGAAAGCTGACGCCCTGAATTACCGCTAAGCGCCGTTTTGCAAACTCCGCAGTAATAAACAAAACCTGTTTCCAGGCGTACAACCGTTATTTGATACTTAATTAGGTAGGGGACAAGGTCTGAACGATCGAAATTAACCCTCAAGGAAATTATTGTTTGGCTAATTTGTGGCGCTGGATAGCATTATCATTCTGTACGAATGAGGCATGTATAAATGAGGAAATTATAGCAGATTGGTTTAGTTCCTGTAGGGAAGTATGTTCTACTGTTGTAAGTAGGAGGAGTAGAATTGGTGATAAGGGTGTTATCATGAGTGTTGTTTTGGCTGTCTGGAGTGCAATAGGGGAAACGCATTACAGGTAATGGGTTTGTGGGGAGAGATCTACAAGGCTTATGCGGGCAGAGTCTTAAGGAAAAGACTAAACAGCTAATCGGGATAGATATATTATATGTTGTTTGCTTTAATTCATCCCAGATCCCAGTATTATCTTAAGTCTACTATTTAGTTAAAATGGTCCACACCTGTGGAGTAACGGTTAGCACGTCTAGCCGCGAAACCAGGTGGCCCGGGTTCGATTCCTGGTCGGGGCAAGTTACCTGGTTGAGGTTTTTTCCGGGGTTTTCCTTCAACCCAATATGAGCAAATGCTGGGTAACTTTCGGAGTTGGACCCCGGACTCATTTCACCGGCATTATCACCTTCATCTCATTCAGATGCTAAATAACCTAAGCTGTTGATAAAGAGTCGTAAAATAACCTACTAAAATAAAAAATAAAAATAGTTAAAATGAGGACTATTTAAAAAAATTCGGATGATGTGGGTTTTCAATATTTCATGTTTATTACAGTTTTCTAAGATTAGTACGGTTTGTTACATGAATGCTATTGAAGAGATGTGGGCAGCCATTAAGTTCAATATTGCAATACTTAGGAGGAGACCAGTAATTGACAGTCAAACTTGATGTTTAGTGTAAGAGCCCAAGTGCAGGTGACTGCATTTTAAATTGGTTCATTTTTAAATAAAATAACTGCTACCTTCTAATCAATAAAGTTAGGTTTCCGATTGGTATCAATTCTGAGTTTATTTTTTGTATGGTTTTGTTGATGGTATTATCAATTTTTTATGACAATGCATAAAGTTATACTTTACATGTCGTCATTTTCCATCTATGGTCCTGGAACATAACTATGGCCCGCGATACAACCATTGAAATTTTGTACTCAATAACGTATTATCTCATTCATCTGAAGTCAAGTCACTACAGCTATCTACAAACGGTCTATGTTACTTCAACAATGTTCTTTGAATGGTTGTATCGTGGACCATAGTTATGGGAAATGACGGTACCGATAGCTGTGAAAAAAATTATCAATAATATCACTTATGTAAAAAAAAAACTGTGCGTAAAGCATTCAAGTTACGCACTGGTATCTACTTAATTACGTACTACTGTAAAATGCAATATCCAAACTAAAAATTTTATTAAATTACAAAATCTAAGTGAAAGACTCTAATTCTCCACGAAAACATATAAAATGTTATAGATTTTTTTTAATTTGATACATAATAATAAAAGGGTTACATAAAATGTTACATTAAAGTGTACTTCTTTTACTACAGCTTTGCTCCTGTGCAACGTCGCAGTTTGCGGTGAAGGAGAATAGATATGGCAGAAGTTTGCAATGCTTTTTAATACTCTGACGCCCACAATCAAGACAAACCACTCGAAATTTACCCGTCATTCACCAGCACAGATACAATTAAAGAACTGTACTCCGAGAGAACGGAGCTCGCGTTCAGGGACAATTCCGTTTTGACACGATAACAGGAATACCGGTACTATATAAATTGAGGGCTTTACCGGAAGAAAGGCGGATAGACCTATACGCCCTTCTTCGGGAAAACGGTTTAAAATGTAGTGAATAATTCGCTAATTATAGTAGCGAAATTTTGTTTTGATTGTACTGTATATTCCTGCAGGACAGGGCTGCGTGCGTGTATAATATTTTATTCAGGTGCATTTTAAAATCTTAGATTGCATGTATCTCAATTCGCTATATTGACGTATACGCCCTTTTCCCGGCAAACCCCTCAATTATACATTCATTCATTCATTGGGCAAGTCTTTCACTGCGAACCCAGCTTTCTCCAATCTTTCCTATTTTCAGCCTTCCTTTTCGTCTTCTCATATGATCCATATATCTTAATGTCGTCAAAATTTTACATAATCCACAAATATATTTACAGTGTGTCTAAACTAAAATTTTAATGCGAACATCGGATTATTAGTAGGAGTAGGAAGATAAAACATACAATTCACAAATATGCATGATTTGTAGACGAATATTTTAACACCAGGATGAGATTCTTAAGAAGTATATGAAGATAATAAAGTGTGTGTGTGTGTGTGTATGTGTGTGTGTGTGTGTGTGAGAGTAATGCCTATACACTTCACTTGCGTGATTCGGGTTCCGCATACTGCGGATAGAAGGCAGGACTGTGACCCATTTTCAAATTGTACACCACTTCGGCGGGCCACATTATGCACGTTGTGTATCTGTGAAGGATTCTGTCGTGTACTAGGGTGATTGTATGTTAAGTGTTCGTGTAAGTGTAGTGTAGGGAATGAGAGAGAATGATTATGAAGGTGAGGATGGGAGAAGGGGGAACCCGATACCGGCACGTAGCCTACTCCTGTCGAACAGCACCAAGGGGAGCGCCAAGCTTGACGTCCCTATCCGACGAACGAATCACTATCAACAGTGACATATGCCTTCTCTTCATATGCACTGCAGAGAGACTTAGGATTTAACCCAGGCATATTGATGCACAATTTAGTGATTAGAAGTTGTGCACTACCATCTCTCCTAGTCCTGAGGAAGAAATTTTACAAGACAATTTCTGATCCCGCCGGGAATCGAACCCGGACCGGCTAGTCTGGAAGCAGACACGCTATCACAGAGTTAACTCGGCACAAAAATAGTATTAATGAATTAGATAAGATACTATAATAATTTCAGAGTGAAAAAAGAGGATGTTGGCAATGATGACAGATCAATATTATTAATAGAAGATAATAATGGCATAGTAACAAAAATTGAGAGAAATAATAAACTTCGGGAAGAAATAAATTCGCTTCACAATACATGTTAAACTAGAGAAATAGGTCATATAAATTG
The DNA here is from genome assembly GCF_040183065.1 of Periplaneta americana. Classification (NCBI taxonomy): domain Eukaryota; kingdom Metazoa; phylum Arthropoda; class Insecta; order Blattodea; family Blattidae; genus Periplaneta; species Periplaneta americana. The sequence goes on from NC_091123.1 coordinate 124,910,471, forward strand.
TTTAATTTTGGATTTCAAAATGTCACTACTGAAAGTAGATAATTCTGAATAAAGTTTTACTATAGAATTATACGGACGTGGACCACAATTTACACTATGTACAAACTGTGTATCACCGTCCTTCTCAAGTCTTTCTTGGTTTCGACTGGAGGGACGTAGAACATTACACTCTTTGTCTTTATTGTTTCGAATTCTGCACCCTCACCACCAAATTATCTTTCATCTCGTTTCTCTTATCTATACTCTAACCACGATATAAATACCAGACCACTTATCTGTGGCACGCTAAGTATACCCCTTCATAGAACATCCTGTTACCCCTTCTCACTTACAGTCTCACCTAACAACAATGGACTTCATTGTCACAAAGTATTAGGGGTTGCAAGACAATAAACTCTTTTAAAAATAGCTTAAAGGATAACCTTCTTAGTAATTCACTCTAATTAAACTGACGGTAACGGTCACTGAGTACACGACAACTTTGCTTTTAGACATTCTTTCTGATAACGCTGAAATATTCACAATTATTCTCATTGTAATTTCTTCCTATTATCTAGCACTATTTGAACTATATGTGACACTTCAATTTTGCTACACAGTTTGAATTTTACTGCTTATCCATTTTGATTCTTGCGTACACTACTTTTAACACTTGAATATAAGTAACTGATTAACTAGCGGACTTACTCCACTTTTCAACACCTTTCAACAATCAAACGCACCCACATAACAGGCAGAGAAGTTCGAGATGACACCGAGATCTAGTAGGCTCTGAGGATGGTGTGTTAAACACCGAAACAGCTGTAAGCCGCACAAACTTACATAATTAACACGAGTAAGTCCGCTAGTTAATCAATTACTTTTACTGCTTAATTAATAATTCATGGTATTTCACTGTTTAATTCTAGACCCTATTTTATTTTTAATATATATTAATGACTTATTAAATATTGACTTACAACAATACAATGGTGTTCATTATTCTTATGCAGATGACACAGTTTTACTTTTTGGTGGAAAAATCTGGTGTGATAGGTCTACATATAATAATAAATTAAAATAATAGACTTAAATTAATAAAAAAATTGTTTGACATAAATATCTTTCTATCAAAGAAAATAAAATCACAATTATTCCATTCTCATTATCTGAAAAAATGTAACAAACCTCCTACATCTATATTAAGTATTAAATTACATAACTCTGATTGTTGCCTTATACAGTGTAAATGTCCGATTTTATTAAGGAGTCCTCTGAAGTTAAATATTTAGGCATAATTTTCGACAAACATTTAAAATGAAACCAACACATTAATTACCTTTGTAATAAATTACGTAAGATAATATATTATTTTGTTTTCTTGAGGATTTACTTGTCAATAAGTTTATTACGCACAATAAATTTTATTTCAGTCGATAATAATTATGTATGGAATTATAGGATTGGGTGGCTTATTTAAAACCAATTTTTATCTATTTTATTTATTACAGAAGAAAATAATTAAAATATATCTTCATAAACCTATTGATCTTCCATCTCAAAAATTGTTTTTAGACTTTAGTGTTCTTAAAATAAGACAAATTTATTATATTGTGTTAATAAAATTCATACATAAAAATCGAAATAATTTTGAATTGTATTCTCATAGTTATGATTCAAAAGGTATGAATTCTTTAAGATTGTTTGAACCAAAATGCAACACTGCTACAGTATTTAATCATAGTAGTAATTTAGGCCCAAGAATATATTACAAATTTATATTTAAATATCCTAATCTTGTCAATTCTTTAGTTCTAGTATTAAATTCAAAGTTATGTATGGATTTTATAAATAATGAAAAATTGTAGCTAAATTTAAACTTATATATATTCTTATTGCGTAGTAGACAAAAAACAAATTGTATTATATACTTCTTAATTTCAATTCAGGAATCCATCTCTGAGAACGAGTTCTACTCTTTCAGGGGTGAGCTAAAGTTTTTTCTGTTTTATTATATTTTATGTTACAATTATTAGCAAAATAAATAAATAAATAAATAAATAAATAAATAATTAATTAATTAAATAAATAATTATATAAATAAATAAATAAATAAATTTGTAAGTAACTCGATTGTATACTGTTCACGTAACTTTTATACAGTTCAATTTGTTGTTTACCTTTGTAACTTGTAAGGTCATTCATATAATATATGCAGACAGCGGGTTTTCAGTCCCGATACTGAACGTTACGTGTACTTCAGTTGCAGGGAGATCACTGAACTCATTGCTACGCTCCCTCCCTGTGCAAAGGGACGTGATGTATCGTTGCTGTATAGGGACCGAAAATCCGCTGTGTATATGTAGGCTCTTGCCGGCTGAGTGTAAGAAAAGGCTTTATGACCTTAACTATGCCAGATAAAATTAATAATAATAATAATAATAATAATAATAATAATAATAATAATAATGCGAAATATTTAGCTTCAACTAAAGTAAGAGTTTCATTTATTTTTGTACTACAATTATGTGGTTGCGGTACAAATTTCATTTGAAGTTTATGACAGAATTTCATTAAAGTGTTATTAATTATGGAATAAAAAATAATTATGTTATTATTGCTATTATATAAGTAAGGGTGTGATCTTTTTATATTAACGATATACAGGAAATGTGTTTAAAACTTAATTTTATGCATAGAAAATGCAACTCCTTTAATGAAAGTACAACATTAAGTGAAATATATCTGCGAATTTTCCCGAAATTGATATAAATTCACGAAATTACTTCGTAAACACAATATTTTCAACAACAAAAAACAGGTTTATAGAGAATTTGCACGAAAAATTACTCTTTCCTCCAAGTAAAAAATCGAAATTTTCTATGAACATTTTTACTTATTTGATCGTTCATCATTGCATACGTGTTGTACGCATAGTTTCGGTGCCTACTTCCAGGGAGCCGAGCAAGCAGACAACCCAACGATCATTTCTATTTTCCGCAACAACTGCCTTCTTGTGATCAAGATGACAGTGACGTCACACCCTCACAGCCGAATGAAATTGAATTATGAATTTAATTAATGATTCAATCAATTTTCTGTTAGTTTGAAAGGGATTGTTTCAATAATAATTTTTAAAAATATTTTATTATTTTTAAGCTTTTTTAAGGTGCGAAATATGCACGAAAATACTTGTTTCTTTTTTTTTTCTTTTTTTTTTGCAAAATATTTACCGAAATCAAACCATTTTAATCACCAACATCAGGGTAAAATAATAATCATAAAATCACATCCTATACATAAATAATTCCTGTACATTTGAGAACTAAGGTGACCAGAACAAAATGTTCAAAAGCAGACATTTGAAGGAAAAAATCAGGACATTTTGAAAAAAAAAAAAGCCTGACAACACATTAAATTCCTTTTCATTCACTGAGAACAATAAAAAAGGCAAACACAGCACCAAAGCTATTCATTGTTATTAATTTTCCAAGTTCATTGTTCATACTTCTGTGAAGAGAAAATGTCCTTCAGAAGCTTTGAGGATTTCAATAAATAGGTGTGAAATTCTTTACATGTAAAATGCTTCAAATTAGACTATATTGTAATTAGAATATCCTTTACTCATTCTACTAATAGTCTGTTCCTTTCACCTGACCATTGGATGTTGATTAGTAAAAATACTTTTTCAACACTGGCATTATGTGCAATTATTGTTAAAAGTAATTGACATATATATACAGCAAAGTTTGGAAACACTTAACATTCACAACTTGCTCAAAAAATGTACTCCACTGAAAATCTATCGTTTCCAAGAAAAATGCTTCATCTTGCTTTAAAATAAATTCTTTTAGAGAACAGAATTCATAAAATGCATATTTTTCATATAACGACAGAAACACATACTTTTGACCTCAGATTTTATCTTACATAGGCCCTACTGTATTGGCACATTATGTTGTTGGAAGGCAGAGAGCTGGGCATTTTGGCTTTATCGTAAAAAGCCAGCCGGACGTTCACAAAATACTAAAAAAGCAGGATGTGTCCGGCGAAATCCGGACGTGTGGTCACCCTATTCAGAACACTAGAAACCTCTTCATAACAGTAGACAGCAGCTTCATTATATCCATTAACACTTTTTTCAAACACTCGTTCATGAACTTGTCATATGTCTATAAAATAATAATTCAACAACAAAAGCCTCTTTCAATTGAAATATTATACAGAATGTTTCAGAATTCCTATTACAAACTTCTAGGAGTTGTAGAGGGGACTAAGTAGATAAAGTTTTGATTGGGAACCCATGTCCAGGAATGTATCTTTGCTATGCAAAATAAGTTTGAAGATCGATTCGATTTAAAATCTCTCGCTTCACGGTACGCAAAGAAAATGGGTTGAGGGTGAATTCTGCAGTCCTCTGATATCGTGTGTCTTCTGTTTACAATCAGTTCTACGTAGTCGGCTTTCACATCAGTTGTTGATTCAATCATTGAGCAGTAGAGGACGAGACAGCAGTCCCCTGATATCGTCTGTCTCGTCCTATACAGCTTAGTCTCCTCTACAACCCCTAGAAGTTTCTAATAGAAGTTATGAAACACCCTGTATAAACACGTTGAAAATACCTATGAAATAAGTTCAACACCTCATCTCTACTTACTTGGTCGGGAATTCATGACATTCAACTTTATTTCCAATAATTTCACATTGTCTTCTAATGGGAAGACCAAATAATCTCCTTGTACGGGGTACTAATCTCTGAAAACAGATTTATCAACGAAATCTTCGCAGAACTATGAAGAAACAACTTCCCTCCTAAAGAGCTTGTGGAGGCAGATTCCAAGAACACACACAGGTCGTAGCAGACGGAACTAATGACTTAATGTGCTTTATTTATCAACTCTGCTGAAACTCTGCCAACTTATCCATTCACTACTGAAACTTCTCCACTGAATTCCAGAGGTATCAGGTGCATGTAATGTAATGGAGAAAAGAGACTTAATGGATAACAGTCATACTGTGCAGTTGGGGGGGGGGCAGCTCTAATTCTAAGACTAGCTGTAGCTCAGTCAGACAGCCGATTGGTTCCTATCTCAGATTCGATACTTGGAAAATTCTGTAAGATCTATGAAAGACAGAGAATTGTATACTCTACTCTTAGAGTGCTGCAGTATTACGTATTACTTATTGCTATTTGTGTAACAACATTTTATTTATTTATTTACTTATTTATTTACTTATTTACTTATGTATTTATTTATTTATTTATTATTGTTTTATATACTTATTCTATAAAATAAAATTAATTTGTATTAACGTTGTATCAGATTCGCTTTTTATAATAAATTAACTCATTCCCGGGAAATGGAACCAAAATGGAAGTTTCTTGATTTTACAAAAGAAAGCCATTAGAATTTTATGTAAATCAAACTACCTGGAACATTGTCGGACACTTTTTAGACAATCACAGGTTTTAACAATCATAAATTTGTATAATATATGCGATCTAGTACTTTACACTAGACAAAATATCGACAGTTACTCATTAGTAGCCAATATACATGATCATGAAATTAGAAACAGTGAACAAATTAATATTCTATATTGTAGATTACACAAGAGCAACACAAACTTTTCAATTATGGGGATGAAATTATATAATAACCTCCCCAGTCAATATTATAAATTACCAATCCATAACGTCAAAACTAGATTTTACAATTGGTTATTAAATAATCCTCTTTATTCTGTTGCTGAGTTTTTCAACACAAACTTGTATGAAATTGTTTTTTAATAAATACGTTTAACTGAAATTAGTTGCAATTAAGATATTAAGGGTGAACTGTTTTTTTAAATTTAACAGTTTAAAATTAATTCATGTTTTCATTGTATTATTTAAATTTTAGCTTTTTTAAATGCACTATATGTTTTTCAATGTATTCTGACAAAGTCTAAAACTGTATGTCTAATGGCCAAAATAAATTGAATTGTATTCTCGTATGATCGATTTTGTACTGTGCATAATATTACTTGACTTTCATGCTATACCTAAACGAGGACTTGCTGCACGTGTTGTATCTAAGTAGGTAAATATTGGCTTTCCCCTATATCGACGGAGCAGTGTAATGTAATTCTTGAAGTTAAAAGTTAGCGTACAGCTAGCCCAACAGCCAATGTAAAATATAGGCGAGTGCAATTGAAATTAGTGAAAACTATATATTATTGGACTTTTTCGTTCCCTTAACGGAATTTCAATTGTTATTCACCGCTAGCTAATTAATATTGCTGAGAAAGTGCTCCACCCTAATCCGACTCTCTCCGGTAAACAGGTGTAGAAAAGCCTCGTAGAAATATTTTATTGAAAACCACACATATACTACACATGATAAAGCTTACGGGCGTCATATCTGGAAATGAATTGCAATGAAACAAAAAGGCTGAGAAAAAGGAGACTTGGAGAAGTCGAGGTGTTGAACTGCTCTTTCAGTCAAGACGAATCACGACTGAACTCTTTATAAACTTTGTTATGCCGCATTCAAAATCTACATTGCAGAGCCGGCGACGGTTTTTTGTTCTCTTTTCTAGTGTCATGACCTCTTGTAAGTATCAAGCCGTCCACGATAGAGGACTACTAAATCAATCTCTGTCAAGAGGGTATGTAAACGAGATGTAAAGCATCTGTCATTATTAACTGCGCTGTCCTTAAACAGATTCTCACAGCAGCGGTGCGGTAGCCAGAACAAGTCCACATCTAAATACATTACACATCTCCAAAGTTGTGTCATTTAACCATGAAACAAGGAATCCAGCCCATTTTTTCTGGGATAACATATTCGAATTTTGATATTAATGTAATTGAATATGCAGTTCCGAAAATGATACATGTTGAATTTTTTGGCTTATCGGTTTTTTTCACTGAGGATGAAGCGTTTTGAAGCTAGGTGATGATGCTGGCGAGTCTAATGTATTAGTCCCACTTGTGGGGAGAGACATGGGCGTGGAGACTGCCTTCGCACGTAGGTTGTTTGGGTGGGCCCATTGTACACTTGGTCAAAATGAAACTGGCCGGTCTCTTGAGCAGTTAAAATTTTCTAAGTTCCTTCGGGTGAGCGCGCAGTTCACTACCGTAAACCTCCGTGCGCCGCTTTAGTTAACTCCATAATACAAGGCGCTGATTTGGGCTACCTCCACAGCATGCTTCGAATCTCCATAGTGAATTTTTTGTTTCGTCTTTTCTTTTATTACTTACAACTCGTTTTAGTGTAATATAGTGAAACCTCTCATTTACGGACATCGAAGGGACGTAGCAATCTGTCCGCAACTGGGAGGTGTCCCTTATTGGAAGGGAGGCTCCCCAATCTAACAGTAAATGTATAATATGCATTATGTATCCCTTCACGCTTTAAATAAAATGTATTACAGTAGTTTAATTCTAAATACAGTATACAGTACTACAGTAAATTCTTTGCAACTTTGAACTACAGTAGATAAGACCGATAAATAAAAACACAGTACTGTGCCATGCAATTTTATTCTACGCCTACAGTTATGCAGTACTGTAATTTACAGTTTTCAATTCAACCTTTACGTTCAGGTGCCATGTCTCTCGAAAAAGAACAACTGATTGAAGTGAAGAGAATAATCCTACTAACCCTATCATGCGTCGAATACAATTTCACGATCGCAGAAGCCTTGGACCCATCAGACAGGTTAAATTTTATCACTTTGTTTATCCACCCGCTTCCAGCTAACAAGGGGTAGTCAGCTGGACTAATGGTAGCCTACGAGACCCTTATTGTCTTCTATCATGTTAAGGAATTTCTGCACTAAATTTTTCCATTTTTGTAACACATTAAATCCTGAAATCCAAGTTCTGTCCGCAGTCAGGAGGTAAAGCAACTTTAGGACTGTGAAACAGCTGTCCGTGTCCGTGTCTGACAGTGTCCGTAAACGAGAGTTAAATTTATCATTATTTCTATATTATTTCAGTTGGGACATAAAAATCTGTCCGTATATAAGGAGTGTCCTATCTTGGGTGTGTCCGTAAGGAGAGGTTTCACTGTATAGGCAAATAATTTTGCTTATGTTAATTCATGTTACTTACAGATAATTTCAAAATTGGTGAAAATTTGTGGTTACAATTCCAGGAAATCAGGATATATTTTGTCATCAGAATTATTATTTTTTTCTTCTCGTTTACAATTACTACGTTTAGGCCCGACGATCACGGATTTAGATTAGTATAATAACCATATTCCCTGTAGCACAACTTGGAAATTAATTATTATTGCCAATTATTTAACCGTGAACATATTTACTGATTGTTACTTGGGCAATAGAGTACAAAGCAGCAGGGATTAATAAAATAATTAACACAGCATTTCAATATGAAAGCCCCTAATGTTCGTCTTTAGTGTTACTTCCATCTATCGTCAAAAGTTTCTATTAACACAAAAAAATAATAAAGCGAAAAGTATTCTAAGAATACGAAATTGACGAAAACCTGTTATATTTTCACTGATGCATTTAAAATGAAAAAAAAAAAAGTTTAGTAGCTGCACGAAGATCTGAATTTGCAACCTTACGAACACTTAGCTAACGCTCTACCACTACGCTAAGAATGGCATTGTAACGAGCAATGGTCATACTCCACTTGAGAACCTGTTATATCGTATATAGTGTTTGTGTTACAATATTCACTGTTTAAACACTCTTAACCAGTGGTCGTCAGCACTCGCTGAAATGTGCAAAGGGTACGCGGTGTTGTCCCGTGTGCACTGTCGTGCAACAGGGAGAGATAGAGAGCATACTCGGTAGCAACTACGGAGTGCACCCTAGTACACAAAATGAACAAAGCCTGGCATTCCCGAGCGCTCACGGAAATACCCGATTCGAACTTAGTCTCTCAGAAGCCGACCAATTTCATTTTGACCAAATGTACTCTAATTACGTCTACACATCTTTCTATGAGAAAAGGGCATCCTACTTGCATCAGTATATGCCGCTATCAGATCGGATTTTGCTGTTGTAAAGAGAAAGATAAAGCGGGAAGATACACTGCTTAGTCATCAACAATATATCAATCTCATCAAAAGCTCAAGTGCCACGAGTAAATTTGACATAATACAAGTAAATACAGAAGAGATAAATCGACATCAAAAATGGTCTCACCTCAATTTTAAAGTAAAATCGCTTTCTGTGAGAAGCTGTGGAAAATAAGTACCAAAGGACCAGAAGCAGACATTTCAGTTATCCTCGTTCTATTAATTTGTATTTACCCCAGACAAACCAGATTCTCAGTACACTGCTCCGTCGATACAGGAGAAATCCAATGTTTACCTACTTAGATGTAACACGCGGAGCAAGTCCCCTACATTAGACAAGCATCATGTTTAGGTAGAGCATGAAAGTCAAGGAATATTATAGACAATAAAATCGATCATACGGGAATGGGTGTTTAAGAGTTGTTAATTCATTACAAAACGTACCTAGATCTGATTGAGCGTTGGTACAAATTAAAATTATTTCCTAGAATATAACTATCTATAAAATAAATAAATAAATAAATAAATAAATAAATAAGTAAATAAATAAATAATCCTTCGCCGTCAACCGGTTTCGAATCAACGAATCTCAGGTTCAGTGGCAAATTGGTCATCTCCTTATTACAAAATTTGAAAATAAATGTAAGCTTTCAACGTCAGATTTTTCTTTTTGTGAAAAAAATAATGAATCAGTAATCTGTAATAAATATGTTGAGCAAGATTCAGTACTCTGCGGCACTTGAATTTGAATTCCATGCAAATTTTGAAAGAATTTTTTCAGCACATTTCGTCATGTTTAAATTGTCAAGGCTCTAACAATTTTTATACCATTAAGTACGAGAAAAATTCGTACCGGCACCGGGAATCGAACCCAGGACCTCTCAGCTGTGCGCGCTGAGTGCTCTCTAACCAACTGAGCTATGCCGGGACCCGATTCACGACGCCGGCCGAACTCCTCTCGTAGTATCGTGTTACGGCCTTACTGCCTGCACTTGAGACGATACACGTCATATATGTACAGGAGCGCATATTACATAACTTTGTGGCCATATTCAACAACAGTTTCTTTAAACTGTTAACATCATATCAAATATGAATGAGGTCTCGCCCACCTCATTATATTTTGCTCGACTAGTATGACTAGTCAGTTTGTTTTTATACCATTAAGTACGAGAAAAATTCGTACCGGCACCGGGAATCGAACCCAGGACCTCTCAGCTGTGCGCGCTGAGTGCTCTCTCGGCCGGCGTCGTGAATCGGGTCCCGGCATAGCTCAGTTGGTTAGAGAGCACTCAGCGCGCACAGCTGAGAGGTCCTGGGTTCGATTCCCGGTGCCGGTACGAATTTTTCTCGTACTTAATGGTATAAAAACAAACTGACTAGTCATACTAGTCGAGCAAAATATAATGAGGTGGGCGAGACCTCATTCATATTTGATCTAACAATTTTGATGCTAACAACATTCAATTCTTACTGCACGTTCTATGTACTGTGGCTAACGAAAAACACTAGCATTGTTTTAATAAACGAAGTACCTACTTTCTACATTAAAAACTAAAACATATTCAATGGACACTAAAGGCCATACTCATAGACATTCTTAGTGTGGGCTTCCGGTGGATGATCAGCGAACTAACGTTTTTCATATTCATAAACTAGTGTTAGCGATATATCATATGAATCCTGTACAAGTAACCAGTCAATAGCCTGGGCTAGTTTAGCATGCCCGTAGCGCGGGCTAGCGAAATATCTAGCCTATGAATAGCACCCAAGAATTTAAAATTTGAAGTTCTATACTTTTTTTTTAATTCTCTACATTCATAGAAGTACTGTGAATTTAAAATTCTGAAGAATGTCAGAGATGTTAAAAAAAGAGCCACGCATGAAACTTAAATTTTATAAGGGAAGATATCCATTTTTTAATTTGAATAACCCAAAAACCATTCCTCTGATTATAATGAAACTTATACGCGATAACACTTTATAGTAAGGGGATGGAATTAAAAAATATATGATAGGTACTTTAAAAATGGTAGAAAAAATCAATTTCGCCCCATCACCAATTATGGCAAAAGTATGAAGAAAATTGTCAACTCCGATTCAATAATTCACCATTTTCTATAATTTTAAAATTAATTCCAATTAAACTTCAGTGCGCATTATTCCGTATATATTAATTAGGAGTAAACTAGATCTAGTACTTCAGAAGAAATCTTTTGATGGTAAGAAAAGCAAGTATACACAGACACAGGGAGGCAGACAGACAGACCGACAGAAAGGCGAACGGATGGACGGCAAAGGATGTTGAAAACTCATATTTCCGCAAAAATATCTAAGTGTATTATTTTCAACGTCACAATACCCGGACTTCCTCTTTATACACAATGAAAATGTAACAGGATAGGCAAAGGAGGATATATGATGTCCATTTTCATACAAAAGTCTCCATTGAGAGATATATGAAGATTAAATAACAATGGGAGAATTATATGACACAATAACCGGAAAAACTCCATGAAACCTGGCTTACAATAGCATTATACGAGTAGAACACAAAATTTCACAAGGTCTGCCCAATATCGAGCTCTGTCATCTTGAGTGGAAGCCTGAAGTATAACATATTTCAGATAATAAGTATTTGAACTCAGAATCTGGGCGTTCAGATTTTTTATTAATTAAAAAACGCTATAAAAAGTCCATTTGTCTGAATTCGATTGGAAATGGAAATAGCGAGATGAAGCAGGTGATTGCCAGGAGATACTCGCCTTACAATTACGGACACCATCATACTTAGGCAGGCTGATCATATAAGAAAGTTTAAATGCAGAAAACAAAGAACGGACGTGGCAAAATTTTGCTTTGTTAACGCACAATAGCAGAATGGAACAGCTTACCTGAGGCAATCTTTCAGGGTGGCCTCTCAAAATCAATACATTTAAGAAAAGGTTGAGAAGATTAGACTGAAAATTTAATTGTAGGGGCAGTGTAATTAATTAAGTTGATATGTAATTAATTAAGGTGATATGTAATTACTTAAGTTGGTAATAGTTGGGTTTAATAAAAGTACTTATTAGTTAGGTTTACTTTTGCTTATAGTAGGCGTTATTATAGCATAGTTTTTTATTTATAGTCCTGGGTTTATTGCATCTATTTATTTATAGTTAGAATTAAATTTACGTTTATTTTACTTTTTATTGCTGTAATTATTGTAAATTTTATTAATATAGTTATTGTAATATTATTGTATATTATATATCACTGCCACCGGGTGTATACCCAATTGCAGTGTTTTTTTAAGTTGGTTTTTAACGACGCTGTATCAACTACGAGGTTATTTAGCATCGATGATATTGGTGATAGCGAGGTGGTATTTGGCGAGATGAGGCCGAGGATTCGCCGTAGATTACCTGGCATTCACCTTACGGTTGGAGAAAACCTCGGAAAAGAACCCAACCATGTAATCAGCCCAAGCGGGGATCGAACCCGCGCCCGAACGCAACTTCAGACTGGAAGGCAAGCGCCTTAACCGACTGAGCCACGCAGGTGGCTAATTGTAAGTGTTAATAAGTACATACATACATACATACATACATACATACATACATACATACATACATACATACATACATACATACATACATACATACGAACATAATTAATATGGAGATAATGCGGCGATAATGGACTAATTATAGACCTACAATAAGATTAACAAGGAAAATCGAAGACCTTAGTATCTGTTCGTATTGTCACTTTTCACTAGCTATGTGAGAAGAAAAATTTACCGCAGGATTGGGAACATTTCAAGAACATTTTCCGTTAAATCAAATTGTAGCTTTCTTCGCTCCCTTTCTTACACCCTCAACAGCTACACATGTTAGTCATTCAGTATCCTCATTAGCCACCAAATCGTCATAAAACGTTAAGTCGTAAGCTAGGATTTTATAGCTTTGTTAGTACTTATTCTGAAATACCCATGAGAGAGTTTTCGCACTCTACATACTGGAAACGCTAAACGGTTAACGCTATGTTGACGTCATTGATGAAAGACCCAATCAGAGCCATTCAACTCACGTTATTTCAATAGCGGATCAGCTATCTGTAGACGGATAACGTGGAAGTGAACGAAGTTTAGAATAGGCCTAATTCGGTGTTAAAACATGACATCTTGTTGAATAAATTATTCAGGCCGAAGTACGAAAAGGCTCAGGAAAGAACTTTTCGTTAGATTCCAACAGACACAAGGCTGAGAAATAAGTACTCCGCCAAGCGAAAACGCTCCTTTGTTTAACTCGCCGTAACTCGGAAACCAGTAAAGATTTTGAGCAGCGACCACTTTTGAAAGTAATTTCCATTCTTTCGAACATTTTTCTCGCTTTGACCCCTCCTCATCTAAAGTGAAAAATAAAAAAGTTAGCCGCTTTTTTTCTCTTGTACGGAAGAGGCACCCTAAGGTTTGCATTATAGCCTGAGGCTTATTGTGCTTACCACTTCTATTCTGTAAATGATTGGGTAGCTGAACGACTGCGCTCTTGTACAAGTACAGCACGCCGCACCGTGAACATAACCCTGGCTATGGTATGGATGATGATGATGATGATGATGGTGGTAGTGGTGGTGGTGGTGGGTTTTTTATTTTAGTAGGTTATTTTACGACGCTTTATCAACAGCTTAGGTTATTTAGCGTCTGAATGAGATGGTGATAATGTCGGTGAAATGAGTCCGAGGTCCAGCACCGAAAGTTACCCAGCATTTACTCATATTGAGTTGAGGGAAAACCTCGGAAAAACCCTCAACCAGGTAACTTGCCCCGACCGGGAATCGAACCCGGGCTACCTGGTTTCGCGGCCAGACGCGCTAATCGTTATTCCACAGGTGTGATGGTGGTGGTGGTGGTGGTGGTGGTGGTGGTGGTGGTGGTGGTGGTGGTGGTGGTGTTGTTGGTGGTGGTGGTGGTGGTTGTGGCGGTGGTGGCGGTGGTGGTGGTGGTGTTGGTAGTGGTGGTGTTGGTGGTGGTGTTGGTGGTGTGGTGGTGATATGTGAATTAATTATGAGGAAATGAGTCCGCGGTCCAACTCCGAAAGTTCCCACCAATTTTGCTTCAATTGATTGAGGGAAAACCCTGGAAAAAACCCCCAACCAGGTAACTTGTCCGAACCAGGATTTGAATCCGGGCCTACTCGTTTCACGGTTAGACGCGCAAACTGTTACTCCACAGCGGTGGTCCTAAGTTTGCCGTTTACTAACTTTTGAAAATGTAAGTATCTATTCTGAATAGATCACATAGAAGTTAGCATTTTTTTTTCACTTCAATAAATTCATTTCAATTTTTTTCTACGCTTTCCTTAGACGTTGAGCTATCAATTAAAAAATTACAGCGCGATTAATTGACTATCACAGAGGCTGCGACATGACAAATCTTTAACGCAGCGTGAAATTCGTATAACAGAGCCATAGAGCGTATTCCGAATCTCACCGGTGAGCAATCCGATGGCATCATGGTGTTCCGAATTCCACCGATGACGTAATTGATGCTCCACCGGTGTCGCACCGGTGCCATCAACTTGCAGAGGTGGTGGCAGTCTCCATCAGCCGCCATCAGTGAATCTGATTGGTTCTTGTATAGGGCGGGAATTAGCAGACGAATAACATCGTGCACTGTTGTGTCATGGCGGTGTGTTCTGCTTTAGTTCTGTTATATTGTTTGTAATGAGCACAACGTAAAAACAATATGTTAATGGTTTATGAACGAACATGTCAACGGACCAGTTATTACTACTGGTTCAAGAAATAAATTGTTTATGCTATCTTTTCTTTGAACGAGATGGGAGTACGAAAATTTCGCAACATTTTGCTAGCGTAGCACAGACAACAACTTGTACAGCCGCCATGACAGCATCGATCCTTCCAGCAGTTTTGTTCCTTATTTCGCTGCAACGTGACGTCATTGATGCCACCGGACCGGTGAGATTCGGAATACGCTGATACGTTAAACGAATACGTGCACCGATCCCTTTCGATTCTTTCCGAAGTTTTACGAACGTGAACATATGTCACCAAATACGTCACTATTGATGTCAACACAGCGTTAGCATTTAGCGAGCAACAAGGATGTGAAAACTATCTTGTAACGTTTACTTTACCGTAACATTCATATTAAAGAAACAAGCTCTGACGGATACAATATACTGAGAAGTTTATTGACCTATAATAATATACTGTCACAACAATGTTAACATCCTTTATTTCTTATATTGTTGTGGAACGATAACTAGGTCTTGAACATTGTATTCACTAGAAAAGTCTTATGCTTATTTTGCACACAAAATACAAATATGTGTTTACTGTTCGAAATTGTGCTCACTTACCCTATATACAATAAAAAAATAGAACTACAGTATTTATCAAGACATGATTTTGCGATGTCGATACACACACACGCACTTAGTGGAACGGCGACCCACATTGATCCTATATTACAAAACGGTAATTTATGATTCTTTATAGAGATTGTAAATGTATGTGTTTTTAGAGACTCTTGATGGATTGCACAGGACACAAAATTGGACACAAATTCATTACATACACGGTGTAATACGTCACGCTCCGACAGAAGACAGTAATTTATGAAGTTATACACCGAACACAATAACAAATGTTGTGCAATAACTGATATCAAATTCTCGCACTGTTGCAAGTTCAGTGTTTTATTTGGTTTCCACTTCACACTCTGCTCGTGTGTGTAAAGATTTATTTTTGCATTGATGTCGATGGTCAATAATTTCGAAAAGTTTTTGTGACACATGAATATGGGACGCGTTGCGTAGGGGGAAAGAGAAGCGTCCAGTCTAGTAACCGCGTCGGGGTGCGGACAGATGTTGCTATCAAAAAACGTCAAATGACTACACCTTTTCCAGATGTACTTCAGAATGCATCATTCCTATCTCACATAAATCAAATTTATTTCAGAAAGCATCATTTGTATATCAGTTGAGTCAAGTGTATTTCAGAAAGGGTCAATTGTATTTCATTTCAGTCAATTTTATTTCATTTCAGTCAACTGTATTTCATTTCAGTCAATTTTATTTCATTTCAGTCAACTGTATTTTATTTCAGTCAGTTGTATTTCAGAGGGCAAGTTTTATTTCACAGAACGTCAATTGTAGTTCAGGAAACATCGTTTGTATTTCAGATAATTGCATAATGAAATAACATTTTAATACAGTCACTGATTCCTTAACACATTGACGTTTACTGTAAAATCGGGCGTCGGAAACTGCACACGTTACCTGGATTTCGGTCATATAGGAATGGTCAGTTACCCCGATCACAGACTTGTTTAACATGATACTGCACCACGAAGTCATATCAGAACAATGGAAGCAGAGTACGATCATTCTACTGTACAAAAAAGGCAAATGAGGCGAACTAAACAACTACAGGCCAATTAGCCTATCCTCAAACATGTATATGCTTTTCTCCAAAATTATAACTAAACGACTGACATCAATCCTAGACGCCAACCAGCCCCCAGAACAAGCGGAGTTCAGAGCAGGATACAGCACAACAGACCACCTGCAGACAGCCAACCAAATCCTGGAAAAGGCAGACGAGTTCAACATCAGCCTATACCTTGCATTCGTCGATTACAATAAAGCTTTTGACTCTGTGGAACACGAGAGCGTAATTCAAGCATTGACCAACCAGGGAGTAAACACAAAATACACTAACATCCTCGCGAACCTATACAGACATAGCTACGCAAAAATCAAGACAGATCAAGAAGGCACCCCATTCCAAATTGAGAGAGGAGTGAAACAAGGCGATCCAGTCTCTCCTAGACTATTCACGTGTGTGCTTGAAGACGTCTTCAGGAAAATAAACTGGAAGAAGAAAAGCGGAATAAGTATAAATGGGAAAGCACTAACAAACTTACGCTTTGCAGACGACATAATACTGTTCGCCAAGTCAGCAAGAGAACTGCAAGAAATGTTACAAGAATTGCACACAAAAAGCAAAGAAATAGGACTCACGATGAATAAAGATAAAACCAAAGTCATGACGAACGCACCAGAGATACCCATTAGAGTAGACACAACAGAAATAGAATACACAATAGAATATGTATACCTGGGACAATTAGTCACATTCCGACAGGACACAAAGAAAGAAATCAATAGGCAGCCTGGAAAGCATTCTGGAGCCTGAAGTCCATATTATTCGAATAATCCATCAACAGAAAACTTAGATTCGAAGTCCTCGAGTCATGCATATTCCCAATACACTTATACGGACGCCAGACGTGGTCGTTAGTAGATAAACTCAAACAATCCATTCAACTATGTCAAAGGAAAATGCAGAGAAAGATACTGGGTATCTCACTCCAAGACAGGATCTCAAACGAAGAACTATGCAACCTCTCCAGCGACGCGGATGTCTTGGAAAGGGCAACAAAGCTAAAATGGAAGTGGGGAGGACACGTGACAAGGCTAAATCCAGAAAGGTGGGCATACACAGCTACAATGTGGGATCCATACACGGGGAAGAGAAGACAAGGACGACCAAGGCGCAGATGGGCAGACATATTCGCAGCGAGGGCCGGAAAACAGTGGTCAAGAGTAGCAAGAGACAGGAAAAAGTGGAAGGAACTAGAGTAATACTTAAGTGAAGTGAACATTGTACAATCTAAAGTGTAAATAGCTTTTAAGAGGAAAGTTAGAGTCAGTGATATACATCAGAGTGCCACAAGTCTTACTTGGAATGGCTCACCGAGTAAGTTACATCGAGCCACCCCTTTCTTAGGAGGCCTTTGACCTACACGGGACACTACCAGGCTATTCATTCATTCATTCATTCATTCATTCATTCATTCATTCATTCATTCATTCATTCATTCATTCATTCAGTCATTCATTCAGGAACTGGACACCAACATTTTCCACCTGGGTTACGGTCATATGGAAACTGCACACCAGAATGTTTTCTACCTGCTTTGCCGATACTATACATAGTTTTAATTCACCAAACTGTTTTAATTTTGTTTGAAATGGAGCGTTTATTTACACCTGAAAGTGAACGGGGAAATTTGGTGCTGGTATATGAGGACTGTACACTTTATAAAGCCAGAAACTGAAAAACTATGAAGTAATGAGGAGGTGTTGTGTCAGAAATGCAATGGGGAAATTTATACCTTGCTGAAAAGTATGAAAATTATTAGAGAACGCGGTGGGCATAACATGTGGTGGAAATGTAAAGTCAGCCAAATACAAAATAAATATATTTTGTAAATTGTGCAGTTTCCGGATAGGATTAGTAAACTCTAGATCACATATGTAACAGATAGCTCATTCCTATGTTAATATCGGCAGCACTTTGAAGAGAACAACCGCCAGGATCGCCACCCGTCCGCCGTAAATGAACACGAGATGGCAGTACAGTAGCTAATGCAATTCAAATGGGAATTATGACGTGACTCCTTATGTAACAACTAGATGGCAGCATAGTAAACCTGACAAAAGTTGTTACCGTCAAAGCCTATAAGGCTCAGCTATCTGGGTATATATGATCTAAAGTAAAATCCAAGTGAATGAGAGTGCAGTTTCCAGATAGCATTAGTGGGTTCCTCGAAAAGTGGTGTTCAGTTTCCGGATCAAAGTGTGTAGTTTCCGCATATCCTGTAAAATTTATCCAGCTGACTTTTCCTAATACCTTTTTAACAATAATACCCCAGCCGAGAAGAAAAAAAACTTCAGGCTTTATAAAATTACTGTACTGAAATATCTGGTACAATGTGATTCATTGAAACACCACAGTGAAATGTTTGACATTGAACAGATATTGAAAAAATAAAATTGTGGGTTCATACTTCTGGAATGCAATTTACCTTTTTCTGAAATATAAATAAATCTTTCTGAAACACAATTTACTTTTATTCTGAAGTAGAAATTATGATTTCTAAAATGCAATGCTCTATTTCTGAAATACAAATGGCACTTTCTGAAAGAATTGACTGATCTGAAATAAAATTACCCTTTCTGTAATTAAATTGATTATTCTGTTATAAATTGATTAATCTGAGGCAGTAGAGCAAGTGAACAAATTCAAATAGGCCGGCTTGGGGTGTACTATAAGCAGTAACATGAGATGCAGCCAAGAAGTCAAAAGTAGGATCGCAATGGCAAAGGAAGCTTTTAATAAAAAAGGAGCAACTGCTGTGGATTTGTAAAAAAAGAACTAAGGAAGAGACTAGTGAAGTGCTTTATGTGGAGTGTAGCATTGTATGGGGCAGAAAGATGGACATTACGACGAAGCGAATAAAAGCATTTGACATGTGGGTATTGAGAAGATTGGAGCGTGTAAAATGGACAGACAGAATATGAAATGAAGCTGTTTTGGAAAGAGTGGATGAAGAAAGAATGAGCCTGGAACTGATCACGAATAGAAAAAGGAATTGGTTTGGTCACTGGCTGAAAAGGAACTGCCTACTGAAGGATACACTTAAAGGAATGGTGAACGGGAGAAAAATTCCATTCATAAGAAGATATCAGATGATAAACGACATTGAGATATATAGGTCATATGCGGAGACAAAGAGGAAAGCAGAAAATAGAATGGATTGGAGGATGCTAGGTTTGCAGTCAAAGACCTTCCCTTGGGCAGAAAACCATGAAGAAATGAATGAAATTTCATTCAACCCATTCAGTTTCAGTTCATTTCTGATTTCATTGCTGTATTTATGATCCATTATATTGTATTCTGCTATTGATCGAAGGAATGTCATTTCAGCAGCCTCTATCCTTTTTTTCTTCTCCTTTTGATTGCGCCAAAGTCTCTGAACCGTTTGTTAATATCGGGATTGCCATTGTTTCATAAAATTTAGTAATTTTGTCTTGTCTTACTTTGTCATAGAGAATCCCCCTTTATGTAACAGTAACAACAGTAACCTTTTGGAATCTCACCAATTTATTCTAAACACATGCAGATGTCAAATGCGAGATATTATAACGTAATTACTGCAAAATTAAAAAATAATGTGTTGCAATATTTTATCTTTTAGGCCTGCTATTATTTTTCCCTTAAGTGTTCATCATCTTTAAATCCGATTACTTTTGTTTTTGTGTGCGATATTTGAAAAAAAAATAATTACAATTGAAATATTGTAGAGGTATATTATGCAGCAACCCTAAACAATTCAGCTTTCTGCCGGGTCCACCATCCGCCACATCATGCATCCATTTCCAGCCTTTAAAATGTATTCCATACCGCTGGCGTTGGTCCACCGTATCTTCGAGATCTATATGAAACATGTCCCCATCAGGAAAGAAAGAATCTGGGTGGGAACCGTTGTTCATATTCATATCTACGACTCTTGTAGACTAGACCACCAAAGTTATCTGCAAATACTTGGATAAACCGTGAGAAGCGAGAAACACTAGCACTCACCATCTCTATCAATCGATACGGTGTTACGCAAACACAAGTGGTGCTCTATTTTTCGAGACGGAGATGATAATGAGAAGGAAATTGCGAAGAGTGTAGGTGAAATGATGGTGGGAAAACGGGAGAATTTCGATATGAACTGCTTATGGGTTTTACACCAAATATAAAATTCGCCATCGCAGTGTTTTTGAATCGGATCTGCGGTCGTCGTAATCCAGCAATAAGTGTATTATATACTGTGTTTCTTAAAGATTTGAGGGGTTACAAAATTTTATTTCAAGTAAAGTATTGAACTTACGTTAATCACACCATTCCAGAACGAATGAGGAACTCAGTTTGTGCATGTACATTTTAAGTCAAGAGTTCACATTCCTGCTGCTAGGTAGTTTTGTTTTGTTCAGCTGCAGCTAAAACTCGTATTCCTTATTGTTGTGCAATGGCTGCTACGCTTTGAGAAATCGTTCGACGTTTTAAATTTCACACTACTAGGTCAGTCATTATTTTCCAACATGCATTTCGTAGAAAATTCGAAAAGGACCCACTTTATGAAAATTCAATTCGTGCGTGGTACAAAGCTACAAACTATTTAAAGAAACAGCTTTCCTATGCAAAGAAAATTCACCTGGCCGTCCATCAACCTGGACACAGTGTTTTTCAAGACGTTGGGTAGTACGTGCACCTGAAAATGCTGTGGCCCCCAAGATCACCAGACCTCAGCCGTGTCACTTCTTTCTGAGGGATTACATCAAAGATAGGTTATTCGTCCCATCGATACAGCATAATATCGCAGACCTAAGGGAACGTATCATCTCAGCGGTTAACACTATTGAGAGGTTCATGTTAATGAGGATATGACTAGAACTAGACTATCGTGTGGATGTGTGTCGTGTCAGCCGAGGTACACACATTGAGCATTTGTAGTGTAAAGAAACTGTTTGAATTCCTCGTTCGTTCTCGACTGGTTTAGTTAACGTAAGTTCAACACTTTACTTTAAAAACAATTTTGTAACCGCTCAAGTCTTTATGAAACACGCTGTATTTCTGGAGTTCTGAACGTTTTCTTGCTCAACAATCACAAAATGAATGATAGTACTTGCTCCTTTGTAAATATACGGTAGTGCGTATACAGTAATAAATGAATGAAAATTGATAAAGAAGAAGTAAACTTACATTTCTATTGTTTGATTTCACTGCACCAAATTGTACCTCCGAAGTAGAAACTTCAGTGACAGAAGAATAAGGACTTACCTGAAACAGAAAGAAAAGAAAGTCAATATTACATAAAATTCTAATCTACCATGAAATACGAACAAAAGCAATAATATGCATCCCATATGAACGAAAGTGTCTCCCAATTGTGTTAGGGAAGAAAACAAGTTCTGTTTTTCCAGTCAACTTGGTTTTCTTCCAGACGAATTCTCTGTTCTGTTGTTGTGCCAAAGAAAGTTATAATGTCCCCAGTACAAAGTTGAAAAAGTGTCTTGTATGCAAGGTACTAGCGAGCCCAATATATAATTTTATTTCATTCTAGACAGTTCTAGCGATTGAAGAAATTTCCTTTTACTTCTTCATCCAATGTACACGAGATCACGCATAACATCACGATATAATTCCCATTGCTTACGTAATTATGAAGGTACTTATTTTGCTGTATTGGTTCATTACCGCTTTGGCGTATATGTTTTATGAATTTTTTAACACTATAGCATAATGAGACAAATAATTGTGGAAATTGTTCATTCGAGCTTTTTAAAATTGTGCAGTTGGAGTGAATTTAAAGTCACTACAACGAAACAGTCGATCACAAGCAAACGATAACAGAATTTATGGTAACGATGTGGCAAAATTTTACCTCGAGGGATATTTGCGAACCAGTATTGCAAACAGACATGCAGGTCTAATCGGACATGGGATGACAAGCGCATCGAATGACGATTTCATCGTGGTATAGTGTTTCGCGATTAATGGTGTTTTATTGTTATTTACAAAATTATTAATTACATTCGTTTGTTACTTCAAAGTCCCTTCTTTCTAATTAAACAATAATACTGGTCAATCTTCTTCCTGAGCGCTACATCATCACCTACAATACTTAGATGTTCGGCTTCTCTCTATGGCCAAGTGTAAGTTTAATACCTACAACCTGAAGTGATATACGTTTAACCTGAATAATAAAATGATTAAGGGTAAAATTACCTGAACCTTGGTATAAGTATTGACGCACTCGTTTTAACCCCTTCAGGCCTAATGTATATTATATTATACATTGTTTCTTTTTTTGTTTTTTGGAATGTCTTCGATATTTTTAAGTATTTTGAAAAGTTCATTGTGATAGAAATGGAGAATATTATTTTTGAAACATTTCTATACCTGAATTAAAAATAAAATTTAAAATCTTGGGGCCCCAGGGGTCAAAATTGTCCCCAAATTTTGATTTTCTGTGAAGACTGATTTGGGAATTTTTGGATCCGCAGAATGATTATGTGATCCGTTTTTTTTTTTTTTTCAATTTTGTTTAATATAAATTCAGGTCTGAAGGGGTTAAATACATTTATTTTATTGGTAAGTAGAATGATATACAGAATATGTCTGTGTCTGTGTACAGAGTGGAAGTAAAATAACCTTCCTGATCGAAAGGGAGGATAGGGCACACTTATGAATAGAAAACCTATATTACATTTTGTGATTAAATGCACGGTTAATTAGAAAATTAAGTTGGAAGTTACAGCAGTCCGGCAACATCGCCGCTAACACCATTCCCAGAGACAAGGTCCAAACGAAAAGGTCCATACAGGAATGTCCAGATACGTATTCGTCCATGATATTTAGTCCATAAACAAAAAGTCAAAAAGTAGAAATGTCCAAATTTAAAATGTCCAATAGACGAAAGCAATGTTTTTGTTGTTATAGAAATGAAAGACTTCGAAAATTCTTAGTACTTTGTAGTAAAATTCTCAATGATAATTTGGAGAAGAAATTATGGAGTTCGTCCAATATGTGGATACTAAATATATCAATAGTAGGCCAGCAAGAGGAAGGAGGAGGGCTGTTCTCCCTGAGTTCCCACCTGAAATGTGGAATGTTTATGAATTAGTATTAAATGGTCGCCAACGAACGAACAACGCTATGGAGGGATTCCACTCTCAGTTTCAAAGATTAGTTATATCTCACAATGTAAATATATGGCGATTTATAGAACATTTAAAACAGCAGCAGAATGAAACGGAAGTATTGGTGACACAATTATTAGGTGAACATGAAGATATTAAACAACCACTTCAAATGGATTATTAGTTTTAATAAAGTACCTGGGGGTATTAAGGACCAGCATGTTATAAGATCCACTACGTAGTTTTGCCATTAGTTATACACGTTTGCAAAAGAGAGCAACAGCTCTTAAGACCTATTTCTTCTTGCATTCTAGTGAGGTATAAAAAAATTCTTGTTTGTAGCTGACTGGTGGCAAAATTTACGCTGATATTTAACCGTTTTACTGTGTGTGTTATTAATATAATATTAAATGCACGTTATTGTGTAAACATTAAGATGTTTGGGGCTACCGTGAAACTTCCGCTAATGAGCATATGAGCACTCCATAAATTAAAACTGGCGCGAAGTAAAAGAGCAGGAAATAAGGCCCATGAAATAAATACAAGTTCATAGAAGTCCCTGAACTATAAAGTTCAAACTCTGAAGCACAATCTTTTATGCAAGAAATGAAACAAACGAAAGACTGACAATTCCTAATGCAGAAAGAGCATTGGATGAACCATCAACTTCAGGATTTGTAAACATCCAGGAGACGCGGATGCTTTCTGTCTGCGAAGAGAATTGTTGTAGATATACATGTGAATGTTGGGTGCACGATGAATGTGTAGGTCTCACTGAGGAAAAAACTGAAGACTTTGTATGCCCAAATTGTGTTCAATACTTATATTCTTCATTGTGGGCCTCATTATCTGTCACAGCAGGATATAAGGCCCAGTGACATGATGTTAATTTTCATTGCTCACAGCATTTATGTGTGTTTTAATATTTATTTGAAGTAAAATATTATAGTATAATTATAAAAGTATACTATTCCATTATTTAAAAATTCCTAAACGTCTCCATTTCAAAGAAAGAACGTTTTATTACTTATGTGGGCCTTATTATCACTGGTTAGATTAGTATTTGTAATGAATAGTGTTCCCTACTGGTCAGGTGCTACTTATTACTTCTGATATAGCCCTGCCTGGGTTTCTATAATACACACTATCACCATCACAAAACTATAATGCCATTCCCAACAAGGCAAATGAACTAGACTGCTATGAAAAGAGTAGAACAAACAATAAAAAAATTATGTAAAATTCGTAAAACTCATTTCTAACAATAAAATGGCGTAAAATCAAAACAATAATGAATTAATACTAAAAAGAATATTGAAAATCGAATGCACTCTAGTAGTTACTTGAATATGCAAAGTTCTCTCTTCGTTTACATTCTCCGCTTATTTCCTGACGGGTTCTCGATTTGAGATCTATTAAAATTCCACCTCTTTTTATGGCGGGCTTATGGAGGCAATTAAGCTCACAACAGCGCGAGGACGCCTGATTGAGCGGAGAGTGTGAAAGCAGCAGCTGGCGCTGGATCCATCCTCCTCCGTCGTTGAGCCTGGGTGACGCACGACGACGCGGTTGTCAGCAGGAGTGAAAAGTAATTCCTCTTCCTCATGCATGGCCGGAATCGCGGGTCAGACCTGCGTGTAAACGCTGCACACTCAACACTTCATATTGTGTTATCATCTTTTTTATAAGGTAAAAATATCTCAACAACGCAATGTTAAGCAAAAACCTTAATTTAGTGTTCTTTTAAAGCTGTAGAGGTAAAAAAAAAAAAGCTGCATATGGACGGCTCGGGTTCGATCTTCGCCTGGTTATGGTAGCATTTATGATAAGGTTACCAGACATCTCCGTTTGCAGGACATAGTTCCCGAATTTTGCTTTTTGTCCCTGAACAATATTCGCCCCCGAAATGTTCCGAATTTCATAATTTTTCCCCAGATATCCCCGGATTTTAAATGTTAATTATTATTATTTTATGACAATGCTGTTGAATATCTCAGTGTCATTGGTATTCATTCATATATGTGGGATGTATATTGGTGAGATGTCCTCCACAAAGAGAGAAATGTGAAGGGACATGACAAACCATTTTCTAAATTTGAAATATTTTAAAATTGAAGCTTTTAAAAAGGAAATTTATAAAACTATTCATGATATATAATATTAATATGTGTGTATTTTTTACCTTTGATTTCTGTCGACTATATTCATGTTTTTATTGAATATCACTGGCTTCTTTCTGATTATCAATTTATATTAATTGTGTTTTTTCTCTCTTATTCTCTCCTTTTTTATTTTGTCTGTTATTTATTGGTTTGAATTAAGTTATTTACTGAATTTAGTAAACTGTTATGTTATTGGCTAACAAGCAAACGTTCTGATGGGGGCAGATAAAAAAGTTAAATTTTTTTCTTCCACCATGTTAATAATACCAAAAGAAGTACTTATACAAATTTTGGCCACTCGACCGCAATTACGAGGGCCGTAAAAAATAAATTCGCCAGGGGCCGTCTACAGAAAGAAACAACACAATTTCATTGGACAAATTTATTAGAACGGACACAGCTTGTTGAGCTATTTTTCAACATATTCCCCATCGGAATTGAGACATTTCTCATATCATAGGATCGACAGAGACACTGTCTGCGGCTGACTTCTACGACACAAAAATTGATCACATGGTATGAAAAATGTCTCAATTCCAGTGGGGGATATGTTTGCAAATAGTGCAACAATTTCTGTATCTGTTTCGATACATATTTCCATGAAATTGTGCTTTTTTCTATAAACGACCCCAAGGAAAATCACGTTCTGGACGGCCTCGTAATTGCGGTCGAGTGGCCAAAATTTGTATAAGAACGTCTTTTGACATTATTAACATGGTGGAAGAAAAAAAAATAACTTTTTTATCTGCCACCATCTGAACGTAAGACCACACCATACACGAGCCTGGCTCTTACGCTAGTGACTAGAAATATTTTTGTTTTATAAATGTAATTTGTATTCACTAGCTAGATAGTTAAATCAATTAAATAAATAAATAAATAAATTATTTTTCTTCCATGTAGATGTACTGACATAGATAAAATGATTTATTTTATGAAACTTCTTGCTTGAATAAATATGTGACTTCAGGGAAAATAGCAAAATGGAATGAAAAAATGCTACTCCTTGCCCAAACTGGAGTGAGTTTTTTTATTTTCCCCGAGAAAATCATTTTTACGTGGAATTCCAGAAGTTGATCGAAATATCTCCGCATTTTCCTAGAAATAATGTTCGGTGAAGAAAATTTTAACTTGTATGACAATGTTGTGGAATTCCAGAAGTTGATCGAAATATCTCCGCATTTTCCTAGAAATAATGTTCGGTGAAGAAAATTTTAACTTGTATGACAATGTTGTGGAGATCCAAAAAAAATCCAGAAAGAGTTTAGAACGTGTTCGTGCCAGGCTTTCTATCTTAAGCATTTTTAACATGCCTTGTAAGGAATTTTCTGCATAATTGGGATTCAGAGAAGGCTGGCTTTAAAAAAAATCACTCTTCTGAAAATACCAACAGTTTAAGTAGCAGCTAATTAGAATGAACATTTTTAATGTGTAAATAGAACGGGTATTTTAATACTCTAAGATGTTTAAAAATAATAGGATCTGTAAAAGAATGGCAAACTAACAGAAATGTTAAAGGTAGCTTTTTCATATATCCATTAGAGTCGGGCAAACAGCCTCTTACTCCCGCTCGTTCTCGTAGGCGAGACTAGCTGGCCGATAACGCCAGTTCCGAGAATCGTATTCTCGAGATTGGCACTCTCGTGAACGAGGAATACCGGGTCCCGGCTTGTTATCGCAAGGCCGACTTAAGGTTGACGCTCACTGGCACGAACCGACCGGAACGGAACGAACCGGAAGTATTCTGCGAGAGACGTATGCATGTATTTTAAACGGCAAACGCTCACTCGTCCGAACGGAAGCAACCGGCTGCCGGTCCTGACGGACAGGGTTGTCGCGACACGACCCTAGCGGAATTTCCGAGACGGCTGATGGCGATCGTCAGCATTCGTATGTCTTCGCTGGTCTTCGGAGAAAAGTGTGTTGGCTGTTCTCAGTACTTTCCCACTCGACATGTGCTGGTGCATTGTCCAGACAGATTATTCTTAAAATGGGTGATGAAAAGTTAATTTTAACAGTGCTAATCGCGCTTCTGTGCTGATTGGCCTTCGAAATGTGATGTTTCCCTTCATTATTTCAGGTGCTAATAACAGATGAAGTTTTAAACATTTTTCTTCGCTCATAGGAAAGTACTAAAAAAACCATTACTCGATCTTTACACAAATGTGGGAAAAGATGGTTAAATTAATCAAAACACTTTTTTATGATGTTATGATTAGAGCCCGGATTGTATGTAATTACATATTCCGTTCCTACATATGTAGCTATAAGGAAAGCTAAAAGTCCGCGAATCATATTAAAGGGATCATTATTCCGAAGTTTTAAATGTTTTTACATATTTTGGTGAACAATAAATATTTTGGCATATATTATATATTTTTACATATTTTGAAGGATATTGCATATTTTGAAAGAATTTATAAATTTTTTTCACCAATTTTCTCTCTACGTAATTCTTAAGTTATTTTTTTAAATTATTTATAAAGCTTATCCCTTCGTCTCTAGTGCATAAATATAATTTAATAATTGAAAATAATAACGTATTCTGTCAAAAATGGACATATCTTTGCAATGCTAATAGTTTGTAGGCTATATCCCTAGAGAAGTAACGGTTAAGTAGGTACAAATACCAATGCGAATGGTGGGTCATTGTACTGCTAACGTAGTGGAGGAAAAAATGAAAATTACTCTGTGGGTGTGACCGTTTCGCCCAAACACCCCCAATCAGTTGCTCTAAAAGAAAACGAAAATTTTTTTCTGTTTTTTTAAGAAACTTATTTTGACATCAGGTAATACAAGTAGCAAGCCTACTGCCATTCGCATCCAAAAGATTGGATTTCAATTGACGATTCCTTTACTAAAATGGTAAAATCGTGCAGTCCAAAGTGTGTGACAAACGCATTGGGTGCTCCATGAAGTCACAATTAGAATAGCATTTAAAAATTGGACTTCATGTGAGAAATAAAAAACGTGCTCCGTCGAAAAGAAACAAGTTCTTCTTACACAAGTGGTGCTGAAACATTCGTCTTCTACAAATGAATTTAATAAAAATTTGTGAATGGCAATGGTTCCTGCAAACATACAGTGGTATAAACTTGGAGTTCCAAAGTTTCAAGCATTCCTACGCAAATACTGCAACTTCAATATTTCGCATGAATCAACACTCCGGAAAAAAATATTTGAACTCCTGCTACACTGACGCAATGGAAAAGACTAGAGATGGACTTGATGATTCCTACGTATGGGTTGCCGTTGACGAGACGATCAATTACCGCAGAAAATATGGAAAAATATTTAATTATTAATTGCGTCTCCAAACGATGAGGTTCAATCACATGTGCACCTGTAATTTTTTATTAGTGTGCAAAAGTACATCTAATAAAGCTTAGATTTTAAATTACCAACTTCTTTTTATTTATTACATATTTATCTACATACTTCATCATTTTTTAGCTTCATATTTATGTAGTCTACATAGTTCTCATTTTCACATTACATTAAATCCGGGCTCTAGTTATGGACCCATATTTTCTTTTTTCTTTTCTTTTTTTCTTCCTCATCAGCTAAAGACTCAGTAAAATAAAATAATCTTCGGAACTACTATCCCACTCCATGTTTAAACCAGACTGCCTGTCGACTGTACCGGAATATTCCGAGCAGTGAGCGTCAGAGCTTCCGCGGAAGACGAACTGCTGTAGATTTCCGTTCCGGTCGATTCGTGCCAGTGAGCGTCAACCTTTATCGTTATGAAATGCGTACACTGACTGCCGGCTTAATTGCCGCTCATCACTGCAATTCGTGACTCTTTCTGAAATATTAATGTTCATAAAGTAATTTAAGAAGGCACAGCAGTGTGGTATAAAATAATACAGCACATTATGATTGTCGACATTCTTACAGAAGTCACACTAATTTAATGAACTATTTATTGCCTTTCCGGAGAAGAAAAATAATGCAGCACTTTCAGTCGTTACCTACTCCTAAGCTAGTCTAAAACAATAAGTTATGGTTGGAGCTATGATATACATTCTCGCTATCAGCATTTCGTTGACATTCCATATTTAATCATTCGATAGTGTTTTGTATACGCTATAGTAATGGATATCACACGACTGTATTATTATTATTATTATTATTATTACTATTATCATTATTATTATTATTATTATTATTATTATTATTATATTATTGCGCGTTCACATCTGGATGTTTCGTTGTTATGCAAGGGCATCTTCATCAGCATGGGTAATTATTGCGCTGTGTAAGGACGAAATAAAATAATACTTATTTATATTATTATAAAGAACCAAAGACTCTGACAAAAGATTGTTTCCCAACTGATAAAATGCTGAATGTGAAATGGAACCACTTTTGCAAGGGGAAGGACAGAATTACGAAATAGAGTAGATCCTTTCACAAATTGATCATAATTACTTACAAATGCGTTTTAAGGAACCCGGAGGTTCATTGCTGCTCTCACATAAGCCCGCCATCGGTCTCTATCCTGAGCAAGATTAATTCAGTCTCTACCATCATATCCATTTTTATATTATCTTCCCATCTACGTCTCTGCCTCTCCAAACGTCCTTTCCCTCCGGCCATCCAACTAACACTCTATATCCATTTCTGGATTCGCCCATACATGCTAGATGTTCTGCCCATTTCAAACCTTTGAATTTAATATTCCTAATTATGTCAGGTGATGGTACAATGCGTGTAGTTCTACGTTATGCAACTTCCTCCATTCTCCATCCCTCTTAGCCCCAAATATCTTCCTAAGAATCTTATTCTCGAACACCCTTAACCTCTGTTCCTCAAAGTGAGAGTCCAAATTTCACAACCATACAGAACAACCGGTAATATAACTGTTTTATAAATTCTAACTTTCAAGTTTTTTGAGAGCAGGCTGGATGACAAAAGCTTCTCAACCGAATAATAACAGGCATTTCCCTCCATATTTATTCTGCGTTTCCTCCTGTCATTTATATAGCTTTATCATAACAACAGAGAATAAAAGAGGGTTCTTATTATTATTATTATTATTATTATTACTATTAAATTAGTTACTTTACGACGCTTTATCAACTCCTATAGCTATCTAGCGTCTGAATGAGATGATAATGCCAGCGAAATGAGTCCAGGGTCCAGCGCCGAAAATTACCCAGCATTTGCTCTCAATGGGTTGAGGCGAGAAACCTCAGCAGGTAAAGGCTGGTTCACAATAAACCGGGAACGGAAACGACAACGAGAAATAATGTTAAAATAAATGTATTTAAATGTGAACATTCACAATTAAGGAGAAGACTGCCGGAGCCCGGAAACGGGAACGTGAAAGTTAATTGTGAACGCTCACATTTAAATGTATTTATTTTAACAATATTTCCGTTATCGTTGTCGTTTCCGTTCTCGGTTTATTGTGAACGAGTCTTATCTTGTCCCAACCAAGATTCGAACCGGAAGCCGATCGTTTCACAGTCAGGTGTGCTAACCGTTACTCTACAGCGATTATTATTATTATTATTATTATTATTATTATCATATCATTATTATTATTAGTATTACTGTTATCATCATCATTATCGTAATCATTAGTATGGTTAAGATTATGATTATCAGGATTATTATGATGGTTATTATTTATTACTGTCTTGTAAGTTATCATTAGGTACAAGTATTACTTGTAGAAATCTGATTAATTCTTAATTTGTTATTCTCGTTCCTATAACATATAGGATAATTATTGTAAATCATATAGCCCTATATCATTTTATATTGTAACATGGCTAGAAGACACTAATGATTGTTCTCTAACAATAATTTATAACGTGCACACCAATAGAAAGTGTAGTTTCTATAGTGTAGGCTGGTTCACAATAAACCGGGAACGGAAACGAGAAAGGAAATAATGTTAAAATAAATGTACAGTATTTAAATGTGAGCATTCAGAATAGTTATTTGTGAATGCTTACCTTTAAATACATTTTAACAATATTTCCGTTCTAGTTCTCGTTGCCGTTTCCGTTCTCGGTTTATTGTGAACCAGCTTTTAATATTTTCATGTTTGATATCATTGTGTTACAAACTATTTTTTGTATTTAGTTGCTATAAAAGATAGCCTAATTACTGTAAAGTGTAAACCATCTTGGACTATATAGCCTCATTTTCAACTACATAGGCCTATATTAAAATATAATTTAATAATATCCATACAATAACGAGTTTTCATGCGTTGAAGGGTTCCGTACAAATTTTACGGAACAAACGTTTGAGTCATGAGTCCTGCGCTAACAGGTTAACTCGCCGTTATTCGAGAACCAGAAAAAATTTTGAGTGGCCATCACTTTTAAAAGTAATTTCCATCCTTTCTCAACATTTCTCTCGCTTTGACCCCCCATCTAACGTGAAAAAGAAAAAAGTTTGCCGCTTACTAGAGGTGAAATCTGAACAGATCAATCTCCATCGAAGTTAATATATATATTTTTTTCACTTTCCAAAAAAGATTTTCAGTTCGATTTGTTTTTTCTATGCTTTCCTTAGACATTGAACTATCAATCCAAAAAATTACAGCGCGATTGATTAAGTATTATAGGAGCTACGACATGATATATAAAGAACCGGGAAATGTATAAGCCAATGCTTCCTATAGGAGCACGGCCCGAGCGATATTGCTTTCTTATCAGTACCGGTACTACAGTCCCGCCTAGACGTCCGAGACTGTCGGGAATGACCTAGTATCGGTAATGTCGGGACCAAGAGAATCTCGTGTTCTCTATAAATGAGTCATTTGGCTACGTTAGGTACTCGCGCACTGCTCGAATCTGCGGTGATTACGCAACCGAGAACGGGCGATAATATGAGGCAGTCTGCCCGACTCTAATATCGATATCTGTCCTCGGAAATTGTGAAAAGTATCTGGTACCCTCCATTTATAGTAAACGAAGTAGAAGTGTGTATTTAGAATTTGTTGATTTAGAAAAGGAGTTTGATAGAGTGAATTGGAAAAAACTGATGGAGATTCTAAAGAAAATTGGCGTGGCTTGGAAAGAGAAAAGGGTGTTCAGTAACCTTTACATCAAACGAGTCAAAATCAGGATAGGAGAAGAAATGTCAGAATGAAGTGAAAATGGGAGAGGAGTACAACAAGAATGTCCTTTATCACCTACCCTGTTCAACATCTACTTGGAGAATTTAGTGAAGAACTGTTGTCAGAAGATGGGAGAAGTGATAGTAGGAGGAAGAAGAATAAAATGTGTAAGATTTACTGATGATATGGCGTTGTTAGCAGAACAGGGGATGACATTAAGGAATATGCTACTGGAGCTAAATGACAGCTGTGAGCAGTATGGAATGAAGATAAATGCCAACAAGATGAAGAACATGGTCATAGGAAGAAAAGTAAAGAAGGTAAACTTGCGAATTCTATGAGGCAGTAGAGGAAGTGGACAGCTTCAAATACTTCGGGTATACTGTAAGTCAGGGATGAGATGATATTAGCTCCCAATCACGGTAGAAGAGCTCGATCTTGATCACGGGCGCATAGCGCATCCACTTATTGGCGTCGTAACGTAGACAACAGGGATGTACAGTACATGCACATGCAGCGAATAAAGGCAGCAATTATTACAATAACTTGCGTTACTAAATTTCTGGCTATGTAATAGAGCTAATTACTAAGTTATTTAATATACATGTACATATATAAACAAATCGCAAAGGGAAGGGTTTTTAGGAACAAGAAGAGAAATAGGAAAAGTTAATTGTATGTAAACCATTTTATAGTTAAAAGCAATTATTTGTTATGTAAATACTTCACTTCATTGGTTAGGAGAAACTAATAGGGTCTACCTGCTCGACGTGTGTGATCTCTAAGTGCTTTTGAGTATTTGTTGAAAAAATAATAATGGCAATATCGATTGAAATAGAGTATATTGATTATGTGATTGTGAAAATGTAGTCCTTACTCTCCAGTCTTGATTATGTAATGAGTTTTCTTAGAGTGATTTATGAGATGCACGTAACACGAAAAAAAGAAATTGATGAAATTAAGATATTGAGAGCTATCGTAATTTTTGGGGTCAATCATTTAAGGGGATATGTATGACTTTTAAAACTTTCAGTTCACACCTGTGCAGTAACGGTCAGCGCGTCTGGTCGCGAAACCAGGTGGCCCGGGTTCGAATCCCGGTCGGGGCAAGTTACCTGGTTGAGGTTTTCTTCCGGGGTTTTCCCTCAACCCAATACGATCAAATGCTGGGTAACTTTCGGTGCTGGACTCCGGAATCATTTCACTGGCATTATCACCTTCATTTCATTCAGACTCTAAATAACCTAGTGTTGATAGAGCGTCGTAAAATAACCCAATAAAATGAAATAAAAAATTAAAAGTTCCACAATTTCGGCCAAAATTTGTGAAATTTAAACCATATAAACAGATCTATAATAATATCATCTGTACAAAATTTGGTGCAATTAGGTCTAATAGTTTTGAAATTATATTTTTAAGTACATTTTATATTGACGTTACTAAAAAAGCTCCTTGCATCAAAGTGTTAAAAATTTTTAGTTCATATTTGTTAAAAATCCTGAAAATAGTTATTGGAATAAAAGTGAATTAGCATTTTGAGCTTAGTAATAGTGTAAGTTAAAGTGCAATCAAAGATAAAATATTATTTCTAAATTAAAGAAACACGTAGTGTAATAAAAGTAAATATCCAGAAACAAGCAACAAATAAAACATCAACAATACAGTCCACACCTGTGGAGTAACGGCTAGCGCGTCTGGCCGCGAAACCAGGTGGCCCGGGTTCGATTGCCAGTCGGGGCAAGTTACCTGGTTGAGGTTTTTTCCGGGATTTTCTCTCAACCCAATATGAGTAAATGGTGGGTAACTTTCGGTGCTGGACTCCGGACTCATTTCACCGGCATTATCACTTTCATATCATTCAGACGCTAAATAACCTAAGATGTTTATAAAGCGTCGTAAAATAACCTACTAAAATAAAAATCAACAATACATTTAAAATAAAGAAATAAAAGGAATCTAGAAACTATCTACTGACCCAAATTTAAATTAATTTAGCTTCGATGTCAATTCAGAAATGAATTTATTTCTCTCTTCTCCTGAATAATGCCTATATTTGTTTCATGTTGCGTCTCATAATGCCGTTTTATGTTGCTTTTTTTGCAAATGATATATATTTTTTTCACAACAAACACTGGACTTCATCACCATGTTCGAAGCATAAATATTGTATCTTCCACTCTTCCTTGAAAGCTTTAAGCTCTTCCGTTCCGTCATGATGCGCTGTGTTCTAAGATCTGTACATCCAATAGCAATGTTTACAGGTAAAAGAGCTCCGCGCGCGCGCAGCGGGCATAAAATAGCTCTCGCCCGCAATTATTAGTATCCATCGCAAGACTGCTGTAAGCAGTAACATGAGCTGCAGCAAGAATTCTAAAGGAGGATAGCAATGGCCAAGAAAGTTTTCAATAGAGAAAGGAGCATCTTCTGTGGACCTCTGGAGAAAGAAGTAAGGAAGAAACTAGTGAAGTGCTTTGTATGAACTGTGGCATTATATGAAGCAGAAACTTGGAAATTATGACGAATTGAAGAGAAGCGAATAGAAGCATTTGAAATGTGGATTTGGAGAAGAATGGAACGTGTGAAGTGGACAGATAGAATAAGAAATGAAGCTGTGCTGGAAAGAGTGGGTGAAGAAAAAATGATGCTGAAACTGAACAGAAAGAGGAAAAGGAAATGGCTCAGAAAGGAGGCAATGCGCATGATCAGACATACAACGAAATAAAACTAATTTTATTACCTCAACTAGTCCTTCTCTTGTGAACTAGGTCGCTCTAGGTTTTATGAGACTCTACATATTTCAATTACTCTTCTCAATACTGAGTTTCAGCCAGTTGAAAGAAATTGTCTAAAAACAAATTCAATATCCGTCTGTGTCTGTCGTATTTATTTTGTTTTGATTTTCTTCCGGAAAATATACAAAGTGATATTTAAAACTGTGCAAACTTAATTTTATGACTGCAAAAATAAATTCACTATTTGTTGTATCATAAATTTTCCATGAGTTCTTTAATACGCTGGAATGAATCAAATTAGTTTTTGTCAAGTGATGTCGACCAAAAACGAAGCTTTCTTATACATCACTCGATTTTATTTCCGGCTGTTATCACGTTAACATTTTTGTCCTATAAGCTACTATTCAATGTGTTTTAAGTGTTCGAAAAATATAATCAGCAAGGATGGCCAGTCTAAGAAGCCAAAGAGAATTGGAAACCAAGTTTGTATATTCCGATTTCTCATCTTGCAGGTAGCAGTACAGTAGACGTTGGGTTTTGAGTAAAATTATCGTTTTTTTCGATTTTACAGGGATTTGTATTTCTGAATAGGGTTAAATACCGCTACAGTAGTGGGAGAGGGATCGCAAACAAATTTCTTGTCCAAAATTGGGTCGCACCTTGAAAAAGTTTGGGAACCACTGCGTTAGAGGGAAGTCGAATGACATGGAAAACAACTTTAAGTTATATAGTAGGTGACAGAAGAACGATAGGAAAATCGATACGGAGGTAAAGCGATATCTCATGGTGGTGGAATTAGCAGTAACACAGAATCCATACATTGAGGGGGGAAAGCGGTTCCGTAACCGTCCTCTTAGAATTGAAGTTCCTGGTCGCTACGCAACCCTTGGGCACGATTCACGCTTGCTTTTGTAGAATCAATTAACAACTAGAGGTATATACTATGTCAGTGACAACCGACTGGCTGCTCGCGGTGCTATGTGCTGATATTGAGCACGGTGCGGGCTCAGTGCGAGCGGAGGAGTGGACGCATACAGTTTGTCTTCGGTAGCAGTGGTGGCTCGTAGATTGACGCCTGTCATGGAAAAAAGCGAAGGCTTTCAACGCCAACAAACAATTTCAATCCTGAATGGGAAGCAACATACTTCTTAATGGAATGTAGCAAAGTTCTATGTACATTTTTCGAATTATTGGAAGAGATAAATTTGTTTCTGGAAATGAACTTGTTGCAGAGCTAGCAAATATTAACTGGAAATGTGATCTTGCATTCATGGCTGATATAACTGAGCATTTGACCGTTTTAAATTTATCACTTAAAGCAAAAAAAAACAAATTGATCACACATATGTGAGCCGTTCAGAGCAGAAGTGGTGTAAGTCAAAATGAGTAATGAGTGTTAAAGTAAACATTCTGTAAAATACAGCGCAAAGTAGCAATTAATATTCAATTTATTTAAACTATTAGTAGTCAGTGGATAGCACGAAGGACATATTAAATGCTACTTTGCGCTGTATTTTACAGAATTTTTACTTTAAACGTCTTTACCCAATTTTGACTTACACCAATTCAGCTCTGAACGGCTTATGTAGTATTTAAGCTTTCAAAAATATGCTGTCATTATGGGAACTTCAACTGTCCAATGGCGATCTCGGTCATTTTCTCAGGTTGGCACATGTGGTCCAGGACTCTGATTTCTTAGAGGTGGATTGTTATATTAAACATCTCCAGCACCAACAAACAATTCCAATCCTGAATAGGAAGCAACATACTCCTTAATGGAATATAGCAAAGTTCTATGTAGATTTTTCGAATTATTGGAAGAGATAAATTTGTTTCTGGAAATGAACTTGTTGCAGAGCTCTCAAATATTAACTGGAAATGTGATCTTGCATTCATGACTGATATAACTGAACATTTGAACGTTTTAAATTAATCACTTAAAGGAAAAAAACAAGTTGATCACACGTATGTAGTATTCAAGCTTTCAAAAATATGCTGTCATTATGGGAACGTCAACTGTCCAATGGTAATCCCGGTCATTTTCTGAGGTTGCCACATGTGGTCCGACACTCTGATTTCTTAGAGATGAGGTGTTATGTTGAAAATCTCCAGTTGTTTTCTTATGAATACTTTGAAGACATATTTCAAGATTTGAGTCATCTAAAAATGAATTTGGATCTGTTTGCTACACCGTTTAGCATAAATATTGATGATAACCCCAAAGATGTCCAACTGGAACTAATTTCTTAAGTCAAGATTTCCTCGTCTCCATTAGCGTGAAGCATCTTTAATTTCAATGTTTAGTTCGACCTGTGTGTGTGTGTGTGTGTGAATTTTTGTTTTTGAAGTGTGAAGAGCCAACCTCAGTGACCATAACTTGAAGTGTGCATTAAGGGTTCAGAGTTGTGTTTCATTATGTCCAAATATAAGTTAGTTCATATCGTACAAACCAAAAGATTTCTAAAAGCAAAAGTGTGTACTGAGCAAACCTGAAAGTATCAGACTCTTAATTGAGATTATTATGTATCCACTGCACAATTTATATCACTTTAATTTGAAACAATCTTTCCTGTATTATCGTTGCATTTGTCAATATGTTTTTGTTTATATTTTTCAACATGCCAAGTTTATAAAATATGTAGAAGTTTAATTTGTCAATTGCTAACTTTCACGAACAATGTATTGTTTCGTTCTTATATAACTGTATTTAAAAAAAAGATAATATAAGCATATACTGCAATTAAGTTGTATTTAGTTATACTGGTACAATGTATTATTTGTATTCCTATAATGTTAGCTATTTGCATTTAGTTGTTTAGTTTATAATTTAGTGTTAGCATAAGAGGAATAATGGACATTGTTTATCAAAGCGCATGATATGTACTCTTCTTTATTATCCGATCATCTATAGTGTAATGGTAAACGCAACTATAGATTACAGACACAAACAGGTCGCTATTGCGCTGCGTTCCCGCCGGCACAGATCCTGCACCGTGAGCAACGTGCGCACAGAAGTAACATGGCGGCGTGCTTGCGAGTTGGTTGAAGGTGTACTATGTAGTCAATCTGCTGAACCTGTTCCTGCGTCAGTAGCCGTTAGTCCGTATAAAATACTTGTTGAAAGGACAGATTCTCTGTCACAAACTAAATCTTCCGTATCAACAAGCTGATTCTTAAAATTCATAAAAGTGAGCAGTTCTCAGACTCTAAATATTATTCAAAACGAATCAATAAAATAATAAAGCAAAGGTCACCAGAGATAAATTGTGTAGCACATTTCAAAACAAGAACATTTTATAAAACAGGCTATTCGGGTGTAAAAGGTCCGAAATGTCACATATGTAAAATACAAATATAAAACAAATATAACCTCCGGATGTAAAGGCTCCGGAGCTTAATAAAAAAGGGTCCATAAAACACTAAATCACCCTGTGAAGTCGAGTATTAGATAAAAATCTCAGAACTGCATTTGCACATTTAAAATCATTTGCAAGAGCGTCACTCAGAGTCGGCCGAATTGCATATTGTCGACGGTCACGCTCATATTTCCTGCAATGCAATAAAATATGATCGATCGTAATTGCTACATGGCATATCTCACACTCCGGTTCAGGTTCGCCACGTAGGAGATGGCCATGTGTCAGACGATAGTGGGCAATCCTCAATCGGGTGAGTAAAACTTCTTTGTGTCGTGACGCTCTTGTTGACGAATCCAAACTCGGACGGTGTTCTTTACACTTCGTAATTTATTTCCCTCTAGTGCAGACTATTCTCCTTCTCATTGCCACCATATTCTATATTTCAAATAATTTTGACTGTCTTGCCACCTCTCGCGCCAATATACTTCAGAGCTCTTAAGAGCACCATCCCTTGCTGCAGCATCCGCGGCCTCATTACCCGTAATTCCCACATGACCGCCTCAATTAATGCCTTTTGCTTTTTCCTTAGGAATTGTAATTTTTGCGTTTCCTCCCAACATAACTGGTCTACTAAATATTATTGGACTGACATGTGATTAATGAATGAATGACTACGAACAGCAATCCGAAATGATACAAACCGAAGTCATTCTAGTAAGCTTGTTTTGCTGACGTAGGGCACTGTGTTGCAATTGTAAGTTATAAGGAAAGAGGAGGGGATATATAATCAGATCACAGTGAGTAACAAATATCACTGGTACTGGCATTTTCTGCAAAATCATATCAATTC
Organism: Periplaneta americana; assembly: GCF_040183065.1. Taxonomy (NCBI): domain Eukaryota; kingdom Metazoa; phylum Arthropoda; class Insecta; order Blattodea; family Blattidae; genus Periplaneta; species Periplaneta americana. The sequence continues at coordinate 124,950,227 of NC_091123.1, forward strand.
GAGCAGGTTAATTTGCTGTTTTATTTCACCTGCAGTCTGTTTTGCATTTGGATATTTAGAAAATACAGTGTCACGTACAATTAGAGGGCATTCCTTAATAATATTCGCATCTGTAAATTGCTTAATTTCTGCCACGTAGTACGATATTTTGTTGTTAATTCTCATGTACAATGAGATACTTGCCAAAATTTGAACGAACGCTATTGTAATGTCTATGAAGATAAAAACGTTCTTAACGCATTATTATATTAAGAGTTAATAAGCATCTGAGACATGACATTACCCATTTTAAAGAAAACAAATCAGTGTTGTTGAAAATATTCACTGACAGTGATGATGCAGAGTAATCAAAGTTTTCTACAGTTGCACATTATTACAGAAATTAAAATGTATTTCTCAAAAAAGGAGCAGTAACAGTAATAGATCTATTAGTTCAAGAACCACAACAGGCCTAAATGTCTTTGAGAGCCGCATTCGGCCTGCGGGCCGCGTAATGAGTACCACTCTTTTAGTCTCTAAAGTTTACTCCTTACATCTTCTGTTTCAGGGGCAATATCACACGTCATAAAAACTCCAGATTGTTTTTTAGTCTCATTTGGTCGGCACAGTGCTAAGTATTATCTTTAAATGATTGGTTGCTCTCCTGAGCTCTCCGTTGTCTGCAAACAAAATGTAACTACCTAGCTCATCATGTTAGTTAGAGCCAAAGTTTCCCTGATTTCAGCTCATTAAAAGTTGTGTTTATATTGGTCTTTAACTCACACATTAAACGGATGAAGAAAGGTGTATTTTTATTTTTATGTATTATTCTGTTACTCTTATGTTCTACATAAGGATACAAAGGATTCTCCGTTCTCTTGATTTTTTAGTTAGTTACTTAACGACGCTATATCAACAACTGGGTTATTTAGCTTCTACAGAATTGGTGATAAGATGGTATTTGGCGAGATGAGGCCGAGGATTCGACATAGATTACCTAAGATTCGTCTTATGTTTGGGGAAACCTACCAGATAATCAGTTCAAGTAGTAATCGAACAAACCCCCTAGCGCAACTTGGGATCATTGGCAGGTGTCCCTGCCGACTGACCTATGTCGTTGACTGCAATTGATTTTACAGCACTATATGCACAGATACAATATTTACTATCACGTAAGGTAGAGTTTCCACATTCTATTGCGACCCCTTAAAACTCATATTTCATTTTGAAAGATCACTTAAAATAGTTTACATAATTTAGACTAGTAATCATGTTCTACTCGTCAAATATTTATTGTATTATGTAGTGAATTAAACATATTAATAAAGATAAATAGATAGCGATATTAAATTGTAGTTGTTGAAAATAATTGAAAATAAATATACACAAAGGTATTTTACGTTACGAGTATAATCATGTCTTTGCTGTGAAAAATTAAATCAGATCTTTATACTTACAATAAGGATGTCAATGTGATATTCAAGTTGCGTTTCAGTTGTCAGTTTTGCGTAGTCTGTCTTAATTGGACGTACCCTAAGTCGCAAGTCTGGCTCAACATTAAGTATATTTTATATTAGTTTTCCAAGAAGACTAGAGCAGAAAATAAACACTCACTCTACGGCAGCCGTGGCGAGAACGTGACTCGCGAGACATTGTGGCTCGCAGTGATAGCATTTCGTTTGCTTCTAACCTCCGCCAACCCCCACCCTCTCACTCGCTGGAGTCAAACTCCGTTCCATTTTTATTTGTCTCTGACCTGCTAGTGGCATATATCTCTCTCGAAACCATGTACGAAAGTTCCAAGTAGGATGGGAGGACGCATTTTTTTGCTGCCAATATGATGAGAATATTAAATGTATGATTTGTTCACAAGTATTACGAGGAAAACGGTTGTATAACATAAAACGGCATTATACTACATGTTACTGATGAAATATTAAAAGGTTAAGTGTTATTGTTGATGTTATCATCATCATCATCATCATCATCATCATCTCTGTACGTCGACCCTTTTTCAGCAGATGTACGAATAATGCGGTTAGATCTTCAATTTGAACTCACAGATTTACAATGTGATGTCAAATGGAAGCTAGATGTAAGGACTTGACAAATGTTGAACTTTCAAATCTTTGGCAAAAAATAAATATCCGAAGCTTCGTTCTTTCGCTTGCTCTGTTGAAGCCATGTTCGCTACAACTTATGTTTGTGAAAAATTATTTTCAACAACGAAAATAGTAAAAACCAAATTTAGATCACGACTGACAGACAAATACCTTCTTGATCAACTACGACTGTCAGTAAGTGCCATAATTCCTGATTTTGACACTTTGTCGCAGAGACACCCTGAAGACAGTTAATTTTAAGTTGTGATATTGTTCATTTCTTTCTTCATTACATGTACTAAACATTAGATTGTAGCCTTGCACTGTATAAAATTATATTTAAGTGCTTGACGTAAGGAAAATGAAAATCCGTTAATAAGTCAGAGAGTTGCTTTACTTCCCCTTCGGGTGTCCGCCTCCCTCCATAGGTGCTATGCACGTTGCAGGTTACACAGTGGCTCGGCGCTCGATTACATTTTCGGCACCGCTGCTCTACGGTGATATAAATGGCATTAAATATTGTACTGCAATTCGGGAAACATCCGAATACATAGGTCGTGCAAGCAACAAAAAATTGCAGTAGCTTCACTCTAGTATTTAGTATTTATTGCTACATAAAATACAAAATAAATAGGCCTACATATTATTTACGTAGCGCACACCCGATTGAGCAAGCCCGCATTCGAGTGCGGCTCCTATAAATAAGTATTTTGTATTAAATGGAACATAACAAAGACTGGATAAAATTACAAAACCAATACAGTTATAACAAAACAGGGATAATTATGAAGACTTTACACTCTTACTACGTCATACTACTTTTGACCAATAGAACGGTACGAAAGGACGTATTTCAACCAATTATGGCTGCTTATCGCACAATTTTATCGCGTCCCTAGCATTTGTTTAATTTTATCGCGTCCCTAGCATTTGTTTCTTTGTTTGCCAACATTTGAAACTGCGCTGGTCTGGACGTAAAATATATATATATATATATATATATATATATATATATATATAATTACAAACCACTCCAGTCGATGCACAGCAATTTCAAATGTGACTCGCATTGGCATTCAAGAACTAGAATTAATAAAAATCACTGATCATACCTATGCATTTTCTGAAATCCGATTTACAAATAAATGAAGAGCACCATTCGGAAATCCTGAATAAGTTGAATACACCATGTAGGCCTACATCAACGAGTTCCACTTCTATTACGCACACGTCCAATATAACGTCAATTGAACCACCAACCACATTCAAATTTGAAAATTGTACATTCAATAATTATTCCTTTTAAAATTATTCATTCGGAAATTCTGAGTAAATTGAATACACCTTGTAGGCCTAAATCAACGAGTTCCACTTCTATTACGCACACGTCCAATATAACGTCAATTGAACCACCAACCACATTCAAATTTAAAAATTGTACATTCAATAATTATTCCTTTTAAAATTATTCATGTTTATTTTTTATGTCATCGTCGTTAATTAAAACTTTTCTAACACTTGTGTATATTAGTTAGGTTATGTTATAGCTTCTGCTCTGAGAGGATAAAAAGAACTTCTGCTATATGATATTATGGATAGTCACGTATCAGAGATTGTTTAATATTAAGATTTATTGAATAGTAATCATTACAGTGTCTGTATAAAGACACTACTGCCATCTAGCATGCATCTAGCGTAATATTTGTAATGTTGAGATGGTCCAATAATACATTTGAAGACAGTAGTATTTTCGTAAGTCAATTAATATTTTATTGTATTGGAGTACTTCGTTACTTCTAATCTTTATATACTTTCTTCTAATCGTGTAATAGTCAATTAAATCCCACTCGAGTTTTGATGTTCTCTAGATAAATCAAAACGTCTAGTGAGATTACTGTTGATAAAAATAGAGAATCAAGTGAAAAACAGAATATAAGTTGGAATGAATAAATACTATATTGAAATTAAGAAAATGAAAAAAGAAAAAGGGGAGTAAATTGTTTGCTTAATTTTTCTCTTCAATTTAATGAACTCAAAATAACTTAGGGCAGTTATTATTATAAAAAGAGAGTTATATAAGCTTGGCCAGTAACTCTGGCTATGATTTATTTCAGTAGTTGTGTAACACTAAGGTTCAGCTAAAGGACATGTCAAACTTGGTCTGGTAGCATAAACATGGTGTTGTTCTTTATATTTTATATGATTTTTTTTATAATATTTTAATAATGTATATTTATATATATGTTCAATTTGGAAAACATTAAAGTCAGAATAAATCGAATTTGTTGCATAATCAATTGACTTGTTTAAGCAAACTTTAATTATCCGCTTTTGAAGCACACACGATTTCCAAGCTCGCACCAGAAAACAATCCTAACTGCTGTTTTCTTCTTCTTCTTTAATGGAGATACTATTTTTGTCACTATGAACTGTTTCGCCCAATTGATTCATTATTACAAACTTTTATAGAGCACAAGGACACAGCTAATCTAAATGTATAATAAAACAACCTTACAACAATAATAATAATAATAATAATAATAATAATAATAATAATAGTTCAATATAACTTTCGAATGAGAGTAGCTCTTGCATGGAGATGGAGTAGAAAAAAACTTAGAACAGTCGTGCTATATCAAAAAGAAAGCAAAGAAGAGAATTGTTGTACTCTATTATTTAAGGCTTGTTAGAAACAAATTCCTGTTATATTAGTTCGAAAGATTAATTTTAATTTCACTTCAAATAATAATTAATATTAGTATTATCGAAGCGAGGGAATTTTTGCATGACCTTACTGTAATATCTTGGGTCTAAGTTTACATTACGTTTTATTCCTGGAATAATTTTACACAATCCCTTAATTTTAAGGCCAATAAATCAAAGATATAATATTTTATATTTTCAATGATATCTGACGAGACATGTTCATCATTCTCTACAAATTCTCTGAGAATGTGACATGAATCAATTCTTTATTTCCAACTATGTGAGATCACAAGTTTTCTTTCTGTAACTTCGCTCCAGAATATGCCATTAGGAAAGTTCAGGATAAAGACAGGGTCTGGAATTGAACGGGTTACATCAGCTTCTTGTCTATGCGGATGACGTAAATATGTTAGGAGAAAATCCACAAACGATTATGAAAAACACTGAAATTTTGCTTGAAGCAAGTAAAGGGATAGGTTTGGAAGTAAATCCCGAAAAGACAAAGTATATGATTATGTCTCGTGACCAGAATATTATGCTAAATGGAAACATAAAAATCGAAGATTTATCTTTCGAAGAGGTGGAAAAATTCAAATATCTTGGAGCAACAGTAACAAATATAAATCACACTCGGGAGGAAATTAAACGCAGAATAAATATGGGAAATTTCTGTAATTATTCGGTTGAAAAGCTTTTGTCATTCAATCTGCTTTAAAAAAAATAACATTTAGAATTTAAAAAATAGTCATATTACCGGTTGTTCTCTATGCTTGTGAAACTTGGACTCTCACTTTGAGAGGGGAACAGAGGTTAAGAGTATTTGAGAATAAGGTGCTTAGGAAAATATTTGGGGCTAAGAGGGATGAAGTTACAGGAGAATGGAGAAAGTTATACAACGTAGAACTGTACGGCTTGTATTCTTCACCTGACATAATTAGGAACATTAAATCAAGACATTTGAGATGGGCAGGGCATATAGCACGTATGGACGCATCCAGAAATGCATATAAAATGTTAATTCGGAGGCCAGAGGGAAAAAGACCTTTGGGGAGGCAAAGACGTAGATGGCAGGATAATATTAAAATGGATTTGAGGGAGGTGGGATAGGATGATAGAGACTTAATTAATCTTTCAGAGGATAGGGACCAATGGCGGGTTTATGTGAGGGCGGCAATGAATATGCGGGTGCCTTAAAAGCCATTTGTAGGTAAGTAAGTAAGTAAATAAGTACCTTCGCTTCAATCTTATCCTGAATGGTAAATACTGTTCAGGTTGAATCCTGAATACTGAAATTTAGTGAATATAAAGGGCTAAACGTTCCAGATAGGCAGCAAGACAAAGAGAAATCCCTCAGGCAATCTCAGTTCTATTGAACTCTGTCTCTCAATAAAAAAAACGATAAACTAAGAAAAAATCTGAAAATCTAATAAAATTGCGCTTGATTAAAATACATCATCATCATCATCATCATCATCATCATCCTTCACGAATTAGGCCTCTGTAGACCTGTTTCGGCCCATTAAAATACATCATTTGAAAATATATCTTTATTCTATGGATTCCTTTCGTATAACTTGTGGACCCCAAGGGTAAGGGGACAAGAGCTCGAGAATCGCCGAAGTAAGGCAAATGTATAAAATAACACAAACACTAAAGTACAATATTAATGTGTAAAATGAAATTAAGTTGGGTTTTTCATTTCTATAGATTATGATGCATAACTATACCAATAATTCAAAGCCTCCTGTGCTTAAAAATTCTTACTTCGAAATGTACTGTACATTAAGAAATCATCATACAATGTGGCAGGTGCTAAGATCATGGAGTCCCGGAAACTGAACACGAAGATTCTATTTTCAGAGATGAATGTGATGCTGAATTTGTCTACTGTGGAGCTTATGATCGACGAGCAAAACTGGTTGGGTGTAGTGTCAGAAATGTACGAACTGGGCTCACGTAACTTGTGCTGGGAATTCCAAAAAGAACTTCTTCTGTACGAAATGTAAATAGTCATTGAGTCCATAGCAAGCGTTAAAATGGGACTTTCAAAGTATGCTTTTTAAGGAGGACAATATTGTAACAAAAATATTTTCAGTGTCTTTGTATGAAATAAATGTTCTTTACTAATTAAATAGGCCTATGTTTCTTGTTTTATAGAAAAATACAGAACAGGGTATGCGTAATATAGAATACTACTCGGTATATTGCATTTATTAAATGTAATGTATTTCCAATAAACTAGAGCAGATGAAACAATTGAGGATCATTTTTGCAAAACTTGCTCTGAAAAAGTAAATTTTATAGGAGAGACAAAACACTATAGTAAGCAAGTTTTGCTCTATCTCTCACTTACAGCAGAAAGCAAGTTTTGAAAAAACGATCACACTTTGACACACTACAATGAAGAGAAATAACCCAATTTTACTAAGACGCTTTGAACATCATGTAGAGGCCTACCTTATGTTAACGAATCCATCAAAATCTCAAGTTTGCAAATTTTTCAGTTAGCAAGTTTTGCAAAAACGGTCCTCAATTACTCTCTGCTTATGAAGTACCAATCAACATCATAATCAATTTTGGTACGAAAATTACTTATATTAATGAAGTCAATAAGAAAAATGTAGAAGTATTCCATATTAGGGATATTACTCTTCTATTATTATTATTATTATTATTATTATTATTATTATTATTATTATTAATCTTATTATTTTTTATTTAATCTGGTCATCAGGTCTACTCTACCACACACAAGAATCGCAAATAAAAAATGCAGAGTAAAGTAAATAAAAAAAATAAAAGTACAAACAGAGATACAAAAAACGTAGATGTAAAAAGAGGGGATAATACAAGTAGAAAGATAAAATCGCAATAGGTACAAAAAAGTACTCATTTAATATAGGTATATTAATTGCCTAATATAAGCATTTAGTGATTAGGGCAAGGATGGCGAATTCTGCGCATTTAATTTCAGATATCTGTAGTGAACTTAAGAACCGAAGTACAATCGAAAGTTTTTCTTCGCAGGTAGACAGCAACATAACCGTGAATGATGGCAGTGCGACAAATTATTTAATTAATTCAGAAATAGTTAGAGAAAAATAAAAACAAAAAAGTTTCAGTGCTCAGTGCTCAGAATTATCCTACACAGTCGAATAATTCTGTGCTGTGAAAGGTGTAATAATGCGTACAACATATTTTAAAAGAAAACACTTGTCATAGAGCCCAATTAATTTATACACTCCACAAATCTACACTGCGTTGGTAGTTACTTTACATAAAGTACATAGATAGTTCTCCGCAGAATCCCACCACTGCATTCTTCGTGAAACCACCTGCCACACCCCACCCCGTGTTTCCCGGGATCTCCCGTATTTGACTCTCTCGGCTCCCGTATTTTTCTTCTCTTTGAGCATATTTGTGCCTTATTTTTGCATAATATAAACATCTTCATTCTAAACAATTAATTTTGTCGTGAATGAGGATTCATGTGATGAATGTTATTCAAGAAATGCATTAAAATGTGCAGTCTTCTTAGAACGTAACGCTTGCCAGAAATGGGTTTTAGTGCTCACCTGTTTAAGGGGAGAGGATGGTATTTTTTAACTGTTTTTATATTTGGTGTAAAATATAAAATTTTTGTCTGTAGAGAGCTCATAGCTATAGCAACTCAACCAGATATAAATATTTTGAAAAAAAAAAAAATATTTGGGGGGCCTAAATTTGAAAAAAAATATATATATACCCAATGCAGGACTGTACTAAAACCGATATATCTAAACCGTTTTTAAAGATAGATTCAAACAGGTTTTTGTAATGTATTTGCAAAAGCATGTTCTACAAACTGTCTAACAGAATTTTGATATTGTTCCCTACATCTGTAAAATAAATAATTAAAATTTAATAACAATTTTCTGATTTCCTTTCTTGCAAACAAACGGACGTATTTTTTAAATGAAATCAACTAACAAAATTCTGTTACAGATAAAAGTTTCCTAATAGTCTAAAGAATATGTGTTCAAAACTTCATGCATGTGTTTTTAATAGTTCAGAAATTATATCCATTTTTGTCTGGCAATGTAGCAAAAGAATGAAGTTACTGGAAACCGATAAAAGAGGGCGAGTGATTTAAAAATCCATAGCGGAGGAAGTTTAAAAATGACGTCTCAACATCCTATAAGGGCACAAATACCCACAAAATGTTATGAAATGCATTCCACACATATCAAAGAGTATTTTAAAGAAAAAAAAAAATTTGAAAATTTAATTTACCGGAAACAATAATAAAAGTGCGCGAGTGATTTAAAAATCCATAACGCAGGAAGTTTACAAATAGCGACTCAACATCCGATAAGGGCACAAATACCCACAAAATGTTATGTTATGCATTCTACACATATCACAGGGTATTTTAAAGATTTTTTTTTAATTTACTCATTTTTCACCAAAAAATACCATCCTCTCACCTTAAAATAAAACAATGCCAATATAAATTTTGAACGAACTGCCGAGTTTTGTTATATGCATACAAAGTGGGTGTTAAATCTCCTGAAAAATAATTGGACAGATGTTCGAAACAAAAGCACAACACATCTAATGAAATCAGAGCTACAAACTGCAATCGATCAAATCTGTCTCAAAATACTCTTAATTTGAGCCTAACTGCCAACGTATAGAATAAAGTTGTTTTTTAGTAACTTAATTGAATAATTTGTCCATTTTCTATGTGAAATTTTGTTGATTCCTTACTCTCCCGTATTTTATTAAAAAACGTTGGCAACCCTACACCCCACACATCTGTACCACATCTCGTTATCACGCCCAAGCCCGTCACAGGCTAGACATACTCATAACTGATAGGTCCTATGTCATCCGTCATTATAATCGTCGTTTCTTATTAATGTGCTCAGCCTTTAAGCCACTCTCCGATAATTTTAGTTGTATAAATGACCTTCTTCTTGGCATCTTTCCTACAGTTTTTTTTTGTTTCCATCTTTCCTTTAGGCCTATTACTTTCTCTTTCCTTCCCATTTCTTCGAGTTTCTCTTTCATAGGCATTCCTGTTAAAAATTTCTAACTTTTGTTTTCTGGACTTAGGCCTATCTTCAATGTAATTTTCAGTAGAAGACAGAATACGAGATGGTCCAGGCAAGGAACATATATCAACTACCCTCACTTGTTTCCGAGCTCTCTAGGTGTACCGATAGAAGTTCCAGGCCTAAGTTCAACAACTTTCTCTTGATTAATTTCCTTGGAAGCACACTCCTCATTTGGCTTTGAAATTTCCTCTGTCGGCGCAGTCGTATCTTCGTTTCTGACTGTGTCCCTTGGTTCTTCGTTCTCTTCAGGTATTTCTATTTAGACTTCCTCTTCCGAAGTAGAGGTATGAAAATCGAGCTCTGAGAACTTGTCAGCATTTATTGGTGAAATACCAGGAGCTGAGAATCAAGATATTCCTTTATCCATAGTTGCTACTTTTAAGTACACACTATTAAAACAGATCAGCAAGATCATATTGGGTTATTTTCTTGTTTGTTTCATTTAGAGAGATTTCTATTTTGAGGAAAGTTGTTTCTCCATCACATATTCTAAATTGGAAAAGGAAATCCTGACTGATCCTTTGCTAAACGCGTTTATCTTGTTTATGCTAGTGCCTTCGGGTTTCCTTAGCATTTCTTTCATAAAACTCGCTTCCCCAGTCATTTTTATTACTCACTTACTTACTTACTCACTTTCTTACTTACTTACTTACTGGCTTTTAAGGAACCCGGAGGTTCATTGCCGCCCTCACATAAGCCCGCCATTGGTCCCTATCCTGAGCAAGATTAATCCAGTTTCTACCATCATATTCCACCTCCATTTTAATATTATCTTCCCATATATATTATCTAGGCCTCCAGAGAGGTCTTTTTCCCTCCAGTTTCCCAACTAACACTCTAACAATTTTTGGATTCGCCCATACGTGCTACATGCCCTGCCCATCTTAAACGTCTGGATTTAATGTTCCTAATTATGTCAGGTGAAGAATACAAAGCATGCAGTTCTGCGTTGTGTAACTTTCTCCATTCTCCTGTAACTTCCTTCTTAGAACCAAATATTTTCCCGAGCACCTTATTCTCAAACATCCTTAATCTCTGTTCCTCTCTCAAAGTGAGAGTCCAAGTTTCACAACTATAAGAACAACCGGTAATATAACAGTTTTATAAATTCTAACTTTCAGATTTTTTGACAGCAGACTAGATGACAAACGTTTCTCAACCGAATAATAACAGGCATTTCCCATATTTATTCTGCGTTTAATTTCCTCTCGAGTGTCATTTATATTTGTTACGGTTGCTCCAAAATATCTGAATTTCGCCACGTCTTCGAAGTATAAATCTCCAATTTTTACAATTCGAATTTGTACAATATTCTCGTCACGAGACATAAACATATACTTTGTCTTCTCGGGATTTGCTTCCAAACCTATCGCTTTACTTGCTTCAAGTAAAATTTCCATGTTTTCCCTATTCGTTTCTGGATTTTCTCTAAACATATTCACGTCATCCGCATAGACAAGAAGCTGATGTAACCCGTTCAATTCCAAAACCCCTCTGTTATCCTGGACATTCCTAATGGCATATTCTAGAGCAAAGTTAAAATATAAAGGTTATAGTACATCCTCTTGCTTTAGCCCGCAGTGAATTGAAAAAGTATCAGATAGAGACTGGCCTATACGGACTCTGCTGTAAGTTTCACTGAGACACATTTTAATTAATCTAACTAGTTTCTTGGGAATACCAAATTCAATAAAAATATTATATAACTTCTCTCTTAACCGAGTCATATGCCTTCTTGAAATCTATGAATAAGTGATGTACTGTACCCTTATACTCCCATTTTTCTCCAATATCTGTCGAATACAAAAAATCTGATCAATAGTCGACCTATTACGCCTAAAACCACACTGATGGTCCCCAATAATTTCATCTCCATATGGAATTAATTATTCGCAAAAAGGGTATTCGACAAAATTTTGTCCTAACAGGTAATTATGATCGTAACTTATTCGAATTTTTATTGCATAAAATAAGTAAAATGTAAACAAACTAAACGAAAGTACTCACAGTCAGTTCAAGTCTGATTTATTTGCTTTCCAAGAAGTAAAGTAAGACTCATTGAAATAATCGATAAGTCCTCCTTTACATATATCCTGTTCTTAAAATATATAGAATGGTTAACACAGATTTCTGGTAAGTTGATTTTTCTTTTCATAAAATTGAGACAGTCAAAACTGTAACTCAATATGATGTTATGTTTAGGGAACGTACTTTACTTGAAATTCGGTTGTATGCTCTGAAAATGTAGGAGATATATGTTTCGTTTCCGAAGAAATCGAAAAGGGTAACCGGCGCTATAAAATTCTCGTTTGTCAAAATCACATTAGCACGTAGTGCAGCGGGATATAAATTGCATCAAGTTTCCAGACCAGCGGCAAATCCTGCAGCATGCTGGACACACCGTCTATCCCCTTACTCTGATCACACGTAGTGCAGTTCTAATTGTCTAAAAAAAGGTTATTAGTAACGTTAGATAATGGAACGGACCATTATACTGAACATCAAGTTGACTAATTGTTCGGAATGATATCACAAATCTGGTTGTTTTTACGTCTTTCGAGGTAAATGCGAATATATACGTTTCAAATTGGTCGCAAAAATTGGCTTCAAATGCATGTTTCATTTATCATTGAATAAATAAAAAAAATAATAACAAAGAAACAACACCATATAATTACGTTAACAATCACTAGTCAACAAAATTAAACATATTTTTTGTTAAAAGATAAAGAATAGGTTATTCTTATAGCATTTTTCGTGCTGATTTCGGATCTGTTTTCAAAATGTTTCTATCACCCAGGGTTTTTGAGGAATTATATGAAATATACTTCAGACTTTTCTAATATTGATGTCTTGTAACATTTTACCTAAAATCCTATTTATTTAACTAAAGTGTATGTGAAATAGATTTCAGACTATACTACGCTTGAGAAACATTTCTTTTGAGTGTTCACCAGTAGTCTGACAATTACTTGGGCTCCATTATTCTTGGTAGTGCTTTTCCATTTCAGAAAAATTGTGTTGAAAACGCTGCCCATGTTCGTCGCTCACTACCCGAAGTTTTTGAGGACAGAAAAAATAGATGCGAATCCAAGAAGTTATTTTGAGAGATATATGACATCCGATCACATTATAGTTCTGAATCATGTCGCTGATAAGTTCTCTGTAATCTTCTGATCTGTGGTTACTAGAAAGTTGAATGATCCTTAGGTTCTCGGCATATCATAGGAACTGGAAAAGCATATGAAGGGATCCTTTTAGCCAACCAGTTAGGCTAATAGAATTACATGGAATAAAACAGATTTCAGTCAGGAACCCAGTTTCTCTTCCCATCTATTTTGCAATCAAAAGAACACTCGTAAGCTCCTTTAAATAGCGTAGTAAAATTGACCTGTGTGCTTTGAAAGTTAATTAAGCACAAACGTAACAAACATTGTTTGTGATTTACACAGTATTTCGAGACATGTTTCACTTTATAAGATACTTTTACCACACTTAAAATTAGGACAAAGAAAATACAGGTTATGAAACTTGTTTCATGATTGTAAGTTGCAACTCAGCTTAATACTAACTCTTGCAATCTTATGAAGAATAAAATTCATTTTTATGAATTCTGACTTCAGAGCCAACAGTGATCTAAAGTTATGGTCAACTGTTAAAGCAATAAAATGAAATATTTGAAATATTTACTTTCCATTAGCATATTAAGGACTATATATGATTATATGCAATAAGAATAAATCAATTTTTCTAAAATTACAAAAAAAAAAAAAAAAAAAAAAAAATGCTGGGTGGTAGAAAAGTTCTTACTTCATTTTTGGAATCAGCGGATGACATTACATAAGAAACAGCAGAAATTGTACATTTAACAAAATTACTGTTGACCAGTGTTACCGGGTCCACACCTCTGGAGTAACAGTTAGTGCGTTTGGTCGCGAAACCAGGTGGCCCGTGTTCGAATCCCGATCGGGACAAGTTACCTGGTTGAGGTTTTTTCCGGAGTTTACCCTCAACCCAATATGAGCAAATGCTGGGTAGCTATCGGTGCTGGACCCCGGACTAATTTCACCGGCATTATCACCTTCATCTCATTTAGACGCTAAATAATCTAAGATGTTGATACAGAGTCGTAAAATAACATACTAAAAACAATTACCGTGTTTTATAGCCTCCCCCTTCGCCTTATTCCCTCTCAAAAATTATGTTATTAAAAATATTAAAATTAAATTAAATATCGCATATTTCCGTCCTCTCAAAGAACACTGAAATTCTTTTCTGTCAGTTTGCAATGGAAAGTTTTCTACGACATTTGTTTCCGTAAATTTTCGAATATTATGGCCAAGGGCCAATAATCTCCTAATAATAGACCTGTCCGTCTATGTTGTGGTATATCTTTATATTTTTTCTGTCTTTCTAATTACACTGTAAGTACCGTTAGAAGCCGTCAATATCTTTTTAATAGAAAATTTTAGAAAATTTAATATTGAAGGTAACAATTAAGAAAAAAAATTCTTAAAGGAATAGGTAAAAGATCCTAGACTATGTTGTTGATATAGGGCTTCGAAACATTCCAGTAAAAAAAAAACTGTTGTGTTTCATTTAACGACGCTTGCAACTGCAGAGGTTATATCAGCGTCGCCGGTGTGCCGGAATTTTGTCCCACAGGAGTTCTTTTACATGCCAGTAAATCTACTGACATGAGCCTGTCGCATTTAAGCACACTTAAATGCCATCGACCTGGTCCGGGATCGAACCCGCAACCTCGGGCATAGAAGGCCAGCGCTATACCAACTGCGTCAACCAGGCCGACCATTCCAGTAAAAGAATCATGTAGATATTTAATCAATTGTATATTTTTTGTGTCTAAATGCTTTATGGATGTAAAAAAATGCAAGTTTGATATTTTTACAGATAATTACTTGCTATTTTAATATTCTAAATAGTGTTTAGAAAGTGTAATGTATGTATATTAAGAATATAAAGTTTCGTTCACTTAACATTTATAGTAACTGAGACATAAAAAATGAATTTGACTAAATGTTTGCAGGTCAATGGTGTACCTTCCCTGTAACCCTTTGCAGCATAATGGTTGTTCAGAAGAACCACCGTTTTCTTTCTTCCTAAATTTTATGGCACAGATATTCCACCAAGGAACCACCTCTTGAGTATATATAGAGGTGCCATCTGTGTTTTGAAATTGTGTGCAGAGTTAAAATATTGAAAAAAATTGATCGAAGCTTTGTTATGATCCATGAAATGAAAAACATAAAAAATTAATTTATGCTGCAAAGGGTTAATTCACGTACATGGTTCGAAAGATGTGATGACATAAAAAGTCACTGTACTATGATTATCTATATAATTAAACAGAAAATATAAACAAAATAAATAATACATTTGTGTCATGTCAGTTTCAGAATTTCTCATCTCTTCACAATTTTGGCATCCTGTTTCAACTACAAAAAAAAAAAACTATTATTCTTATACCTATACTTCGTTCTGTAATATCTGACAGGAGAAGTAAACATTTCCGGTAGAGGAGAAGAGAAGTATATTTGCTATTCAACCAATGGCAGAGGTCTCATTCCACGCTTGTCTTGAAGCGTTGTACTCCCGCCAAACTTCAAGACAAGCGTGGAATGAGACCTCTGCCATTGGTTGAATAACAATTATACTTCTCTTTTCCGCCGTCGACAATGTTTATTTCTCTTGTCAGACATTATGGAACGAAGTATAGAGAAGTCAGCCTGCTTGTGACGTACGTGCAACGAGTACTAGACTTTTAAAGCTAATGACGTCGTCTAACAAGTAAACATTCTCATGGGGACAGATAAAGTTACTTTTTTCTCCCACAATGTTAACATATTTTGTCCACTCCAGCCCAATTAGAAGGGCCATTCAGAAAGTAAGTTTGCCTGTTGCAGTTTTCTGAAAGAAAACACAATTTAATGGAAAGATTTAGTGGAACAGATAGAACAGAATTTTAATGTTGCGCTATTTTCTTAAAGATATTCCCCACTGGAATTCAATATTTGTGATACCACTGGATCAACAGATTTGTGCAAACGGCTGTCACACGCTGGGAATATGCAAAAATAATATCTCAACAATTGCTGTACCTGTTCCAATAAATCTTTCCACAAAATATTGTGTATTTCTATCTGTAAAGGGCCTCAGGGAAACTTACTTTCTAGGGGGGGGGGCTCGTAATTGCACTCGAGTGGCCAAAATTTGTATAAGCACTTGTTTTGACATTATTAATATGGTTTAAGAAAAAAAAACTTTTTTATCTCCCCTCATGAGAATGTTTGCCTGTAAGTGCAAGTGTAGCAGGGTGCGGTACAGTACGGGGAATTCAGTGTAGAGGCGTTACGATGAAATCCACTCCCGTTCTATGAAATGAGTTAATACAAATTCAATGTATTCTATACCGGTAAAACCTGTGTGCGAAAAGATTTAAGCTCAAAAGCAAAAGACAGTCCGATTGTGTATCAAAAGGAATATTGTAGCTCCGGTGTGACGATATGTTAAAAGATAAGCAGAACAGTAGAAAAGGCTTAAGTGCTTTTACCACGATTTTTCTCGTATTAGATTCCCAAGACTGTATAGACTTGCTGCACGTATGTTTTGCATGTTTGGATAAACATACATGTACGAACAATTATTTTCTCTGACGAAATAGTACAATAAAAATAAAGAAGTTTATTAACAGATACGAACTTAACGCACAGCCTCAGACTAAATGTCGCCCCACCACTACGTCCGAACATCGAAGAACTTATTGAAAAAAATGAGAATTCAAAAATCCAGAAAATTATCACAAAGTTCATCTGGTGTGTTGATGTTTAAAGAATACATTTTCTTGAAACGGAAAAACATTTAGGCCTATCTTAATCTTATTCCGAGAGTTATGTTCATTTTTTTTTTATTTTCACAAAGAAAATATTGTTTCTCTATTACTTACTTACTTACAAATGGCTTTTAAGGAACCATAAGGTTCATTGCCCCCCTCACATAAGCCCGCCATCGGTCCGTATCCTGTGCAAGATTCACTCCTATTCCGAGGCTTATTGTAGGGATTCGTAACAAGCTGCTTTTTACGGTGATGGGTTGTTAGCCCTTCGCCCAACCCCCAAGCTGGAGGACCACTCCTTATCGGCTGTCCACGACTGCTTATTCAATATGTTCGCAGCTACCTTCCATATCTGGAGGCCGTCTTCTCTATCCGCAACCTGAGGACACGCCATGCCGTGGTGATAGAGACCCACAATACATGGATTGTTGCTATATTACTCTGAATAATATGTACGGTATATATGGGCTACATGGTTAGATTTAGCCTTACTTACATACAAATGACTTTTAAGGAATCCGAAGGTTCATTGCCACCCTCACATAAGCCCACCATGAGTCCCTATCCTGAGCAAGATTAATCTAGTCTGTACCATCATATCCCACCTCCCCCAAATCCATATTAATATTATCTTCCCATCTACGTCTCGGCCTCCCCAAAGGTATTTTTCCTTCAGGCCTCTCAACTAACACTCTATAACATGCATTTTTGAATTCGCACATACGTGCTACATTCCCTGCCCATCTCAAACGTCTAAATTTAATGTTCTTAATTATGTAAGGGGAAGACTACAATGCGTGCAGTAGATTTAGCCTATTGCAATAAAACAATAAATAATAAAGAAATATTGCAATAAATAAACATATTACATGTTTATGCAATAGATTACGTGAAACTATTTATATCTTTGTTATACTTCGGTCATATTTACCAGTTAATATTTTACGTCTCATTTATTTAGCTTTATTTCAATCCATTCTCCAGTATGGAATTTTAGGGTGGGGAAATGCTTGTAATTCTAATCTCACTCCACTAATACTTATTCAGAAAAGAATCATTAAAATATGCCTTAATAAACCAATTGATTACTCTTCCGAGCTTTTGTTCACTGATTTTAATGTTTTGAAAATTAAACAGATTTATTATATTGCCTTATTAAACTTCATACATAAAAATCGTAATAAATTCAAATTGTATCATCATAAATATGGAACTAAAAGATCCGATTTTATACGACTAGAGGAACCAAAGCGTTTCACAAGCACAGCTCTTAACCATAGTACCTACTTTGGTCCAAGGTTATATAATAAAATAATTGAAAAATATCCAAATTTGGAAAATTTTAGTATCTGAAATTTCAAAAATAGCATTAGAAATTTAATTTTTAAAGAATATATGTTGATTTAATATGTGTATGTATTTGTATGATTTAAATTGTTAATATTGAAATTGTATTTTTGAAGTTAATTTATTCCTATAATTTTTTTTCTTGACCCACTTTGTATTAAATAATTATTTTTGTTTGTGTTAAGTATGTGTTTAGATAACTCTCTGAGCACGAGTTTTTACTCCTTCAGGGAAGAATTAAGACTGTATTTTGTATATGTTATTTACTAACAACAATAAACAATAAGAATGTTTCAGTTTCTCTCTAAAGGAGCGTTATTATTATTTATTCATTATACAATTACAAAAAGTTTATTTACAGTTAATTTTATTTGTGCTCTGTGTGCGTTAACTAGAATGCATAGGTTTTACAGTTCGAGTTATAATAATGTTTTAATCTTCAAGACACCATTTACTCAAGTTGTATTTTCATTTAATTACATTCGTGCGTTTTTCGATCAGTTTATGACCTTACCCGTCTCTCACAATCTCCACCTCTGCAATGCTCTTAACTCGTTCATGTAGCGTCCATTGAGGAGTGCAAGATACTCCAAGACACTGCATAATGCTGTCTTCCCCTGGACTGATGAACTGGAGAAAATCCATGGCCTTATCAGAATCGAACCTGCGATCTTCCGCCTTAAAATATTACGCCTTACCAGCGCGATCCTTTTGTCATAAATTTAATAAATGGAGTTATATTAATTATTAAATAATACATTAAATTTTTACTAGGATTTCAGAATGTACACATACAAGTAGAAGCGGCCCTTCTTCTTCGAAGCTACATAATTGCTACTTCTTGCATTAATAGAAACGAAGAAACAATACACCATCGCAGTCTGTTGCAGATTTCACTATTAATCACTAGAGCGTGGGGATAGCATAAGTAGCAGGCGGTAACTATGGTAACCTGGCCAGAACCTTGTTGCGTATCAGCGTCAATTAACGTCAGAACAGATTCTGTGGTTAAACAGACGGCCGTGGTTGTAATAGCAGAGATCGCCTGTCATAATGCATCCCGCCTTACCTTGACAAGCAGATGCGACCCAGACCCCTACACACGATACCACCATCAGACACACTACAATTAATATCTTATTTTTAGAAGCAAAGTTGAAAAGACACACATCAAGACTATAAAGATTTGTAAATGCGAGTAACAACTCTCCTATAATTGCTCTCGCTTACGTCACTGGAGCACTCAACGGCAACGGAAGGGTGATTGTTATCTAATGGCAGCACTGCACGAAAAGCCTACCCCAATATCTATAGAGGCGTAAAAATAGTTTCGCTTTTAAAAGTGTATTGCCCTTTCGTGCACGCATTTGCAACGCATGCTTAATACGTACCAACCTTCGTGATGTCCAAGCTATTTCTGTGTCTTTCATCAAGACCTGCGCTATGGAAAGAAACTGTGAAGAAAGTGAAATGGCATTTACTTTCAACAAAAAAGCTATGGCGACGAAAGATAGGAAATGCGTTCAAAGTTAAAACAGTTATAAATAATCAAAAATAATAAAACAAGTTGGGATCAGTGGCGTAACTTACACCCCCGCAGATCCCGCGTTGCGGAGGGAGCCCGAGGCCAGGGGGGGCCGAAAACGTTCAGTGGTTACTGGCGCATATTTGAAAATGAGTTCGAATTACAGCTCAAGGCCTACATTACGTATTTTCCGTAACACATAGCCACTCTGTTTGCTTTCTGGCATATGGAAATCTGTGGTAATGACCGCCATCACTGGACCCGAGGATGCGCATACGATGATCCAACTGGCATCATACACCCCCGTCGATTGCCTCAGTAGACTCGCCCACAACCATACTGCAGTGACGCCAACGTTGAAAATGTGACAGTGATTTTTATGGATGGAGAAATTGTTCCTAGTGGTGTATTTTCATGTCATCATGTCAGGTTGCCAGCCGTAGTCGCAGCATACAAGCAGTAAACGCATATTGAAATAAAGAAGTTTTGTATAGCAATATATCTGCTTGTTATTAGATTTAATTCATCATTTTTCTCGTGTTTTGCGACAATGAAATCTTTTAAAAGTAATTATGAACATTTAAGTGGTGCAGAAAAACGCAAAAGGAAAAACACTTGAAAAATATGTTTCGAAATTGACTAAAATAGAATCAAACACAAACTATCTGTGGTGGAACGAATCCCAGTGTTCCAGTACCATGACTCAAGAAAGACGTAGGGCCGAATGTATAAATCATTTAATTTTAGATCAGAGGTTAAATTGATTCTTGTTATAGCTGAACTTGGAATTTCGTGTTGTATAAAGTCTAATCTGAGATTAATTTCTCTCAAACTAAAGTCAACTTTGACTGAACAAATTTCTCCGATTAAGTTAGATGATCCAAGTTCAGTTATTTCTTTTCTGTTTGAAGAATACGAGTGGCAGATTGTGCAAAAAGAATAACCATTATTATTAATAGGCCTATATATGGTAGATACATTTAGCCTATATATATTTCTTTCAATTTCTTGCCTTAATATACAAACATTCTTATATTTTATAAAGTTGTATCATGTTCAGCAGTGTCAAATAACATAACCTATTAATTATTCATGGATATGATAGGTACATTCATAAATTTTCAATTAACTGTATTACTAAACGAAAATTGTCGTTTTATAAAGCTTTATTATGTTTAGCAGTATCAGACACCATAACATAACAATTTGGAGAACGGTCAATGTTCTTCTTATTGTCTGCCATTATTTACAACGCACAAAACAAACCAGTGTCTCCAACAGAGTGTGCGGAAAGTCGCCAAAAAGTAGTTGGAAAGTAGCTGGATTTCTTATTATCAACCAGGAAAGATTAAATTTTGTCACTATGAGGTGCTAAAAAGGTCGTTAAATCCCTATTTAAGCCATACAACAGTTAAAAGAAATTGTCGTCGAAAAATAGTTAAAGTCGCTAAATTGGCTACACTGAACAAACCTGTACAACATGGCCCGCGCATCACATACTTCACCTGTTTATGCGATGTTGCCAAGTCCTTTTCACGTGAACTTAGATTGCATTTGAACCTAGGTAATTTAATCGCAGAAAAGTCTTATACAATAGAAGAAGTGTCTGAACTCGGTTCACTTTCCGATCTTCGATCAAAATTGATCTTTAGTCAGGCAGTTTTATACAATTGGGCCTTAGTGCTCTCATGGCCGGTTTCTCCAAGTACTATTACAACATTTAACGAAGTTAAACTCTAAACAGTTTGTTAAATATAGTTTGTTCACGTCTTGAACACTAGTTTGGCTTAACAGATTGTTAAGTGTTTGTTAACTTTAAATGTAGGATTTTAGGTAGTTAACTCATTTGACAGATAGTTAAATATGGCAGATGACACCACAGCTGTTCAAATAGAAAAATAATATTTTATTTCTCTCTTTAAGCAATGTTTCGTGAATGACTGGTAACATAACATTTAAAAGACACTTTAGGACGCTAATAGAGGGAAGATAATCTTCAAAAGTGAACTGATTATCATATTCGCTGCTTATTTTGATACTGAGCTAGTATTTATTGAATATTTAGAAAATGTGGAATTTCAACATGGCAAGGTAACTAGGAATGATGATTTATATACTATGCATGGACACTCAGTTTGTAACGATACAGATTTCCAAAACAAGTAGGCCTCAGAATTTACAAGAAACTTAAACCAGACTTGAAATCCTACGAACAGAAATAGACCCTTACTCAAATTCAGCATCTACTGTTTGCTCTTGATTCTATGATACTGGCTCTTTTCAACTAACTATAGCCAATGTCAATAGTGGTTCAAAATAAACAGTAAGTATTATATTAAAAAGTTTTCAGCAAAAATTCCTTCTTTGCGAAGTTATATGTCAGCATTACTACTATAACCTTACTTTGTAATAATATTATTCAATAGTAATCACCTACATATTTAATTTGGCTTCTTCTTTATCGATTATGGCCCACTGTATCAGGTTATGATTTTATACATGTTTCGTGACTTACACTAGAATACAAATTTAAAGAATAATATCAGCCAATAAAAAATTGCCTTACCTGTGCAAAATCATTACCTACTGCTATTGAGTGGTTAAAATAGTGTTAACGAATGTTAAGTGTTGGTTGTTTTAAACAAAACTATATTGAAGCAATGGAAAGTAGGTTAACAAAATGTTAAAAATTGACAGACTGTTAACTTAACACTAGTTCGGCCAAATTAAACATTTCTCGGAGAAACTGGCCATCAGTGTCTTAAGTATTGAATGAGAAAAGACCCAAAGATTTGATCTACTTGATTTGATTGAGTTATTTGCTTCTCAAAAGGCCAGAAGAGAAAAGCGCTTGTTGAACTAAGCTTCACATTAAATTTATCTTAGGTAGGCCTATTATTGTGTAAATATAGCCTTAGTAAAATAGAAGTTATATCATTTAAATTTTTTCAGTTCTGTTCACTTAATTTTGTTTAAAAATAGAGTATTTTGTTATGCTAAATTGTGTTATTCAAATTAGGTGTAAAAAATAAAATTATGAAAACATGAAAATAAAAAAATGGCAGTGAGGAAAGGGGCCCAGATTATCATTTTTTCTGGGGGCCCCAGCTATAAAAAGTTACGCCACTGGTTGGGATATATGATTCTCTTAGAACTGCTATATCTATGTTTGGAGGAGAAGTTTTGGAGGATTAAATGGACAGAATAAAGTGAACGACAGTATTGCACAAAATGTTGCTTAAGTTTGCTAAGTTACTGTATATTCAATTAAATCACGTTAGATGAAAATGGTTATATTTCGATTTCAAATTAGATATTAAAGGAGAAAAGGCGAGAAAGGGCTGGGAACAGAAGTAATGAACATTCTAATACTGCTAACACTACTGATCGTAATCACACGTTGAGATCAAATACAAAAACGATGACCCGACTGTCGGCGTCGTATTCACGAGTGTCACCTCGGCCATGTGTTGTAATTAAGCAATCATCGCAAAATAGGGCACACGATGGGTCTAAACCTCGTAAATGCAAGGGTGAATCTTGGATCCGGCCCTAGAGGAAAAAAAAACACCCCGGCCAAGGTCGATGGCATTTAAGTGTGCTTAAATGCGACAGGTTCATGTCAGTAGATTTACTGGCATGTAAAAGAACTCCTGCGAGACAAAATACCGGCACACCGGCGACGCTGATATAACCTCTGCAGTTGCGAACGTCGTTAAATAAACCATAATTTAAATAAAAAAATAAATCAACAATGACCTCAATGATTACATATTTAAGTATACTCGACAGCGAAGTATAGCAAGGAACAGAGATGCTTAACAGGCGGCACAAGGCGCATCCTTATGTACTTCAGAACTAAAGAGGTTTTTTTGCACCCGTGATGGAATGAGTTGCGCACCGACTGTGCTACCCACCAAACTACATATTTCTCTGTAACCATACAACTAATGGCGATCTGCTGCACCCCACATATGAAGTCGTAATATTCCCGTCAGGCAATCTCTTTTAAGTGAAAAATATGTAAATATTAGACAATATCTTACTTTTCAACATCTAAACTAATTTCTTAATGTAGGCCCAATCGTACTGAAAACTGGGCAAGTACAATATTACTCATGTCAATTATTTATGTAAATCCAACGATCATGAAAAGGCAGAAAACATAGACCTATTTTGTTTCAATACTCTGTCATTAAACTGCTGAACGAGAAAAAAAATCCCTGTCAGGGAATCAAGAAATTGAGGGGCTTCGGTGCCTGTTTTACAAATCTGTGAGTCGTCTAGAACCCATCATCACTGCCATCTACCAATCTTTTTACGAACCATGAGGAATATCTATTCTGATAGATAGCCGAAACATTATTTTTCGAGACGCAAATGATAATGAAAGAAGGGGAGAGTGTTTATGGCATGACGAGGGAAAAACGAGTGAATCCAAAAAAAAAAAAAAACTCTCACAATCTTGGCTTTGTCGACTACAGGGTTGTTTCCGATCTCTGATAACGAATTTGAATGACATCATGTGCGTCAGGAGTCACACGAAAGCTGAACTGTGGCGCGAGATGGCAGACCAGTAGTGAGTGATCTCATAGTCAGAGTTCACGGCGACTCACTGCAGAAATTCCCAACAAAATCGAGCCTTTTTGGGAGGGGTACATTACGACCCTTTCCGATGCCAAGTACAGGTAAGTGAAAATAAAAGAAGCCTGTAATACACGAGGTTTCGTTATTTCCAAGAAAGACATCTTCTGTGTACTTAATAAGATGGTAAAGCTCGAATGAAATTAATTTTTATCATCTCGTGGGGTGCGGCGACTTGTGATGGGGGGGGGGTGGATTTACTTGCTTTTTTCACTCTGGAACTAATCCCATCCGAGCTTTGGCAGTCTTATTAGGTACACACAAGATGCCACGTTTTTGGCAGGCTCCTATGATTTTCACTTAACTGTACTTGGCATCGGAAAGAGTTGTTATGTACCCCTCCCAAAAAGGCTCGATTTTCTTGGGCATTGCTACTGTGATACGCCGTGCACTCTGATTATGAAAACACTCGCTACTGGTCTGTCACCTCTCGCCGCAATTCAGCTGTCGGTGTGATTCCTGACGCACATGACATCATTGAAATTCGTTATCAAACCCTGTAGGAATACAATTGTGCCATTGCCGAGATCTGAACTTAGATTCGCTCTGTACTTAAGCCAGCGTTCTCCCAACTGAGCTACCAAAATGGGTACACTTGAAATAACTCCTCCCATAATTTCAGAAGGTAACCCCCGGCACCTCTCCACTACAGTCTAGCACGAATTACTGTGGGAAGAGATAGAAGTATGATAGACGTTACAAATGTTGAGAGACAACAAGTTTATGGTCAGGAAATAACCTCACTTACGATGTTTTCTAATTATTATGATCTTCCAAAATAAACAGGAAGAAACTCTGCTTCCAGTGACATGCACTTGATTATTATCTTTGACTCTGTGCCAGCTTCGTGCTTTAGATTCTCTGTTTACTGCTTTCATGTTGCTCCGAAAGGTGTTAACTCTTTACTCGCCATCGTAATAAACTCATTGCACGTAAATGAAAAGAAGATAAATCTTGTGTTGGTCACAAGCTTCATTTTATGTGAGGGCCATCTCCACCAAAGCTCTCCATCTGCGTTATAGCTAGATGCTGGTAGTGCACTCATAAACATAGATGCAACATTTTACTGCAGTTTGCTGTATTACGTCATGTAGAGATGCAACGAAGCACCTATCTGTAGCTCAGTCGTTTCGTTCTAACTACATCCTGTACTATGTATTAAATGTCGTATCGTTCCCATGTTCTTTCCTCCTTTCTTTCTTTCGTTAAACTTATAATTTCTTCTTCTTCTGGTTCAAGGATGGGTTAAACATGTCCCGTTCCGGGATTGAAAGAGTTTTTTCATCTAGTTTTGGATCTTCTCAAATCTCTTCGCCTTTAGGATGGTAAGGAAAAGACAGAAGCTGCTTTTAGCTGAAAAAAATTCACATCATGCTCTTCCAATACTCTATTCAATTTTGTTACATTTATTTTCAATTCGTCTTCAGTGGGCCTATATGCCTAGAATACCTGCTCTTCAAAGAACAAAGTACTATTGTTACAGCAATTGTTTCCTAAAAATATATTCTTTGGTTTTATAACTTACAACTTTCCATTTTTCAAGTAGCTATCTCACTTACGTAGAGATCAAATAATAACTGAGAGAGACAACACCCTATCCGAGTCCTCTTAATCAAAAGATGTGGACCAATTGGACGGAGATACGCAATAAGGGCCGTATTCATAGACATTCTTACCGCGGGCTTTCGGTGGATGATCAGTGAACTAACGTTTTTCGTATTCATAAACCAGTGTTAGCTATATGATATGATATGAATCCTGTTTAGCACGCTCGTAGCGCGGGCTAGCGAAATGTCTATGAATAGCACCCTAATAGACCAAGGGACAAAAACCTGTTTCGAGATATTGGTCATTGAAATAAATCTGTTTTTTTTTTATAAAACATTTTATTCAAGAAGTACTATAACATTCATAATATTATAAAAAAAAATATCACACATAATACCAAAAAGAGGCTAACCGATTTTTAATAAGAGGGCAGCAGTTGAATTAATATTTAAAAGCAAAATAAATAAATGAATTTTATGCAATAAACGAATTTTTGCTTATAATTACAGCAAAATTCAGATATCGCATTCTTGATTTCTTCCGAGTTACATTAGCTTGCCATTAACAGATTTATGCAAATATCTCATTTTTTTTCAAACTATCAGTTGGTCTATTATTGCGAAACTCCGTTCAATTTTAGAATAAAATTATTTTTGTTAGCATTGATTTTGATTAAAATTTGATGATAGATTTTGTTGTGTTTATTGAATATTGCAGTATATCATACAGTTCTTAAATTTGCCACAGATCTGATTTATTAACTTTCCCATGCCGATATGTTTTTCGTAGTCTGGATATAGTAAAAGTAGAGGTAGATCATAATATTCTCTCTGATTTTCCACATAATTCTTCCTGTAATATGTTCCCAGCATTAGTAAATTTCTCTTCAAAATAGACGCATATTATAATTTAGAAGCAAAAGTTAATAGTGAAATTCCCAATTTGTCACCCTTTTTAAATTTATTATCACTGTCTTCTTTTTTTTTTTTTTTTTTTTTGCCAGATACTACTTCTGCATTCCAAATATTATCCAACAAATTGAAGAAGGTATTTCTTGGATCTAGTGTTTCCATACCTTTAAAGTTTCATATTAATTCCATCACTTCCCGGAGCTCTGTACATTATATGTATATTTAAGAGAAGCTTTTTTCAAAACTTAACATGTCCAATAAATGAAAATACACTTCAGATGCCAAAAACTTACTTTTCTGCAATGAACATAATATATTTTATAGCGAAATATTAAATATTATTTTTTTAATCGATTCGTATAAATTTTTACAAAAAAAGTCCTCGTTTATTAAAATGTATCATATTTATAGCATTTTCTAAAAGTGGACATCTTACGTTTTGAAAAAAAAAAAAGCTTATAATACACATATATATCGTATATAGGGTGAATACTAAATGCCGTCTTCGAAGACCAGGGCGTAATAACAAGAAACGAAGCTGTGTTGGAAATAGTGGATGAAGAAAGAATAATGCTGAAACTGATTAGGAAATGAAAAAGAAACTGGTTGGGTCATTGGCTAAGAAGAAACATGAGACCATAAGAGGAATGACTACGCATGTTCACATTTAGTCTGTACGCCTGGAGAGAAGCCGACATGCTACACAGAAGAGGCAGAGAAGTTGCCAATAGAGCATGGCGTTGCCAACCGAAGTTCCGGTACTTTCTGACTACTAGTATTTCATCTCCAGTCTTTCGTAGTAATTTCTCTCTTCCTTTTATGATTCTTCCATTGTACGTTTATACCCATATTTCGTTTTCCTTCATTACTCTACGAAGATTTATTATTAAGTAATGTTCCCTTGTTAATAGTTCCTTGCTTGCTGGGTGAAATCAATTTTTTCCTGTCTGTACAAAGTGCTCATGATGCAACGATACTCAACTTGAGTTTACGGAGATTGGAACAATAATCACAGCTGACAAGTAGACCTACTGTGCTACATTATGACAATAATTTTTTTTTCTATCCAGAGGTGTTAAACTTCTTCACAACAAAGCCAGACCTCATACTGCAAAGTAAAAACAGATGTTTTTCCAATCCATTAACTAGAACATTATGTAGCATCCTCCCTACAGCACGGATTTACTACCACCTAATTTTCACTTGATAGAGCCACGGAAAAAAGTTTTCGATGAAGACGATATCTGGATAATGCAACTGTACAGACTATTATCTAAGATTGGTTGAAACATAAAGTGTCGGATTTCGACAGAGAGGAAACCTTCAACTTTGTAGCACGATAGGATATGTGGCTAAATTGTCTAGAAGATTACGTAGAATATTAGTAATCTGTTTGCAGCTCAATATTGTAAATGTAATTTGTGCGTAAGTTAAACCCTTAGCAAAACAAGGAAACTCACTTAATGACCAAACGTCATATATAGAGTATTATGTTTGTTTAAATTTTAATTTTATTTGTTTTCACTTAATAATTCTTCTTAATAAATGTCTTTCTTTCCACATTTCATTTTTTTGTACATTATTTTCCTTTTTCCAATTTATTTCCACCTTTTAATTTACTTATATAAACTTAAATCTCGCATTGCACTCTTGCATTGGTACGCATCTTTTTATTTTGTAAAATCTTTCTTTCTTTCTTTCTTTAACTGTTATAACAATGTTCTGTTCCGTTTTACCTTTATACAGAACTTTCTGTATCGTTTATTATCCTTTCTAATTATTGGTTCGTAACTATATGCTATCGCCGTGCCACTTTTCTTGTATAGGCCTAATATATTTTCATACGGTTATACCATTCAAATCTTTATTTCCTAATTCATCATCTAAGATAATTTTTGTTATATTCTCTTTAGATCTCTTCATTTCGCATTTTGTTTCGTCTTTAATATTTTTTGACAGATCTAAGAAATCTCATTTCAGCAACCCAAACAACACATACATGAATTTTGTTTCTGGATACGTTGAGACACGCATGTACTTCATGGAACTTGAACTTCGTTCCTTTCTAGACTTCCTCTCTCAAATTCATTACTGTGTCACATTTCATATTTTTATTTATTTTTAGTATATTTGACACGTACTTCTATCTTCGATTTTTCCTCATATCCAATATAATTATAATGTAACAGTTGTTGAATACACTCGTATTATTTTGTCTATCTCC
Organism: Periplaneta americana; assembly: GCF_040183065.1. Classification (NCBI taxonomy): domain Eukaryota; kingdom Metazoa; phylum Arthropoda; class Insecta; order Blattodea; family Blattidae; genus Periplaneta; species Periplaneta americana. Next base: position 124,979,165 of record NC_091123.1, read on the forward strand.
TTTAATAATGTTATATACATTGTCGCTCATTATTGTTGTTTTTACGACTTCTTTTAGTATTTTCCTTTTATTATTTCCCCTCTCTTTCACACTCCTTATTTTCTTCTGCTTCTAACACGTTTTGTTCTTATTCTTCTTGTTTTTGTCTTCGAATCTCATAATTATTATTTTTACTATTTTGCTATGTTCTGTCGATGTTTAACTTCCGTCATTCTGTATTTCCTTCTTTTTAGTTCTTTGAACTTTTCCTTTCCTCAGATGGTTATTTTCTATTCGCGCTCTCTCTCTCTGTCTGTAACTCTGCCTACCCCAGCGTAAAAGTAGACCAAGTTCATTACTTCCCACCACGTCTCAGCTGATGCGCCTGCGATGTCCTTCCGTGAAGCAAGAAACAAAGTTGGCAGCCATTTTGTTGGATTGCAACGATCCATTACCCCGTCACATAATAACGTTGACAGCGCACGTTGGAGCGCGTCCAACGCATCCATCTAGTGGCACACACCCTTAATTACCACTCACCCCCTTGCTACCTCACGCAACTACTCTCGAAATTCATTGTCACGGCAATTAGGGGCGCTTTCACCTCCACGCGTGTGTAACAGACTGAACCACGCTCCACTACAATGCGCTTTAAAGTATCAATTATTCTCTTACAAGTATCCAACCGACGAGTTTCGTTTAATTTTTTATTCAGCTAGAAATATCTTTGAGCGAATTCTTAAGCAGACCGTAGGGTTTCCATACGGAAGACAGGAGTTAAAATCCCGACGGTTTTAAGTAGAATTTATCGTGTAGTGATGATGCATGAAAATATTGTGCTAGTCTTTATTAAGCTCTATGCCAGTGGTCGACAAATGTAGTACATTTAGTACAAATAGAACGCGGCTTCTCAACCCCCGCCCTATAGTTCACCTTCACCCACAGGTTTAGGGCATATGAGGTGTATGAGCTAGGTAGGTTTGCTGCGATTACTGTAGCAGGGTTGAAGGTATAAAATTCCGACCACTGGTCTTTGTTATTATGAATTTCTACGCATCTCCACAGTTTACAATATTCTTTAACCAGGCCCGGAACAATTTTTCCCTTGAAATTATTCAAATCTGCTTTACAGGGAGCTTTACCTGAAATACTAGATTTGCATAATATATACGTCACTGTGTATGTTAACAGAAAACCACAATTCTAAGTCACACAGAGATTGTGTGCACTCGATGTGGGTCTCTGGCGTTTCGTCAGCCCACGCGAGTTGTGTGGATATAAAGGAAAAGGTTGAGACGGTGTCGGGTGGAATTCCCGGGTAGCTCAGTTGGCAGAGCGCTGATACGTTCAACCAGTCCCGGGATCGATACCCGGCCCCGGAACAATTTTTTCCTTGAAATTATTCAAATCTGCTTTACAGGGAGCCTTACCTGAAAGACTAGATTTGCTTTCTTTAACATAATTAACATATTTATTTACTCTGGTGGCGTTAAGGCCATCAGGCCTTCTCATCCACACCATCAGCAATGCAATCAACTACAAGAACAAACTGGCAAAAGATTACGATGGAAAATATTTATTATTTTAAAAGTATTTTTCTTTAATACATTTCTCTTGGCATTTTTAAGGGGTTAGGTACAGCTTACAGCAGTAAAATTTTCGAAATATTCAAAAAAAATTTCTCCATTTCTGTCCCTTGAACAATAATTAAAATTAGTATGTTTAAAATACTGTCCTTCTGCTATATGAAAAATATTTTTACGAGTGAAACAAATTATTTACATTTTTTTTTTTTTTTTTTTCAAAATTTAGTTCACTGTGCAGCGATGAAGCGTTTCCCACATAACTCACAAACTATGCAACATTCTGTGATGAATTTTTTTGTGTGTATTTATGCATGTCACATCTACAATATGATACAAGATCACTTCTCTATCTTTGATAGATTATCTGATAAAAATAAATTAATTTTAAAAAATGGTCAAATATCAGTATTTTCTATTACACAAAATAAAAAGAATATTAGAAATGTAGTTTAAAGAGCATGACATTGCAAACATGAGTTTTAGCAATAAAATAAAAGAGAGAAAACATGGAAAAGTTAACAAGTTTTTTTAGTTATGAGGGAAACGCTTCATCACTGCACAGTAAACTCCCAACATTTTTAATTTTGAAAAAAATATATAAATACATTTTTTTAAATCGTAAAAATATATTTTTTTTTCATATAGCAAAAGGACAGTATTTTATACATACCAGTTTTCATTATTGTACAAGATACACTAATGGAGGAAAAAATGTTGAATATTTCCAAACATTTTACTGCTGTAAGCTGTACCTAACCCCTTAAGAGGAAACTACAGCAATCTGCGGGGATGCAAACAATTACGAAATCTTATTATTTCAAGCCAAATCTTGAGTAAAACCTAAAGCAAAAAACATAGGCTATTTAAAGAGGATATAAAACTCTGATAACAATGACGATGTAAACCGATGATGGTCAATATTAATGATGATGTGAACTTATGCCGATCAATAGCGATGATACGAACTTGTGACTCCTAACAGCAATCTGTGGGCCTAATGAAAAAATGAAAACACCAGCTCGTGATCAACAATAGAAAATCAAAAAACGAATTTATTATTATCAAAAGTGGTAAGGATATTATGAACCTTTGATTACAAAACCAGTAATGAAGCGAATCTGTGATAAATAGCAGCAATGATGTTATGAGCCACTGATAAAGAAACAGTCATAATGTCAACGAGTCTATAATAAGTAACAGCAATGACTGCATGATCATGTTACTCACATGAACAAGAGTTATGATGTTATGAGAAACAGCCATGATGACAAAACAACTAGGAAAGAATAATCCAGGAATAAGCCATAGTCATGTTGGCAGGAGCTTATGATGATCAAGAGCTATGATTAGGGCTAGGAAGTTGATGAAATATAATCTTTTTTCTGAGACATCACAGACAATGTAGGATACAATATAAACTCGTTTCACCTCAACACGAACCAAGATAGCCTACTTTTATTTTGCATTTTTCTGCACTTTTCGATTGTTATTGTATATTGGTCATTTGTAAAGAAATATAGTATTTTTTGTTGCATTTTTTGCCCGGTTTTTGCTTTTAACGGACTTTTTTTTTAAGTTGTGGTCGTAGTCCACATTTGGGAACCTACTGCAGATTGCTTACGCAATTTGACTGCGTCATGCAGGAATTTTCCTTATGATTGCAACAGTCTGACTCCTGATCATGTGTGTTAAGTGCTTCCCCCCATTCAACGCAACAGAACAAATACTGCAGCTGCAGTGCCCGCAGTCACCGTTTTATTGTACTTCACAAGTGAAGGCGTACAAATGCCGAAAGTGAAATAAAAGAGACAAAGTGAAGTAGGTTATACTATTTTATAAGTTGTATGAAATTAAGGGAAGTGCAGATGCAGCCAGGTATATGGTGAAAGCGGGCACGGCAATTAAATCATTTTACACAAAAATGGTTCACATAACATGCATGGCTTTGCTCTTCATAGTGTGTATGAACTACTGCGAGTTTACAACTTGCAAAAACGTGTAGGAAAAATTGGACAAGAAGTTAGACAGAAAATGAAAAAGGTAATGGAAAACAACATTGGTTACCAGTCAATGTGTAAAGTCGAGAAAGCTCTGTAAAATAAAAATTTTGACTTCAATGCTTTTGATGAAGATTTTTCACCAGAGGATCTTGATCGTTTCAAGTATGCGCCTATGACATCAGTTGAAGGAAAAAGGAATTATTATTATTATTATTATTATTATTATTATTATTATTATTATTATTAAAACTCTTGGTCATTTTTTTTATTTTAGTGTCGTATTTTCAGAAATTTAAGGTAATTTTAGAGGTCATTTTTATGTCATTTTTAGGTCATCAATTTCCGAGCTCTAGTTATGATGGTATGACCCTAACATAAGCATCAGCCATGATGATAAAACAACAACTATGCAATAGTTGCAATAGTCATGATGGCATGAGCTTATGATTATGTATGTATTTATTCACACTGCAATGGGTATATACCCGGTGGCAGTGGTAACTAATTACACTCAATAAAGACAATAATAAACACAATTAATAAAAATACAATTAATAATAATACTAATAATTAATACCAACAATAATTAATAATAATAATAATAATAATAATAATAATAACAGGGAACATCCTAAATTAAATGAAGCACGATCGGTTAAAATAACATTTAAAGTAAATTTAATTTGTACCTTAAACCTATGTTCGAACTAAAACCCACGAGTATGATATGTTCATATCTGCACAAGTACCTTTCAACACTACACTCATTTCGCTATCAACTCACTCACTGCACTGGAACTACGACATATTTCACTGATTCTATCCTGATTTCACTAACAGTTCAAAAACATTTCACTGTTCAAATACTTTGCACTGCCACTATAAACTATAAAGCTTCACTGACAGGAACACGCTTCACTTACTCAACACACTTCATTGACACAACACACTTCACTGACACAACATAGATAGAACACATCAATAACAAAATATCAATTACACCCTTTAAATACTGTATATTATTATCGTCTATTAGTAAAGTCCTTAAATGTAAAAGTTTGGTAGTCAATAGCATAATGATTTGAAGAATACTTCAATGATAAATGTCTCAATTTATACAATTCTATTTTAATAATAATTCTATCACAAAGTCTATTTTGGATATTGTAATAATTTTATTTATTTACATTCAATCGAAATTTACTTTTTGTATAAGTTTCGTATATGTTATTTAATCATAACTTTTCCATCATGAATCGCCATTATACACTTGTGTATATACCGGGTGAACGAGACTAAACCTGCTTAACCGAACGTCTAGCGGCACCCTCATGATCTCCCTATAGTCAAAGCGCGATAGTAATATGCGGTACGATAAAAACATAAAAGTTTACCTCATTCTTGTAAATGCTCTGTAAATTTCTCTTCTATTAATACACGTTTATTCACACGAGGCTTCTTATTTTGTACAGATCCTGTCTCTTTGAACTTCTTTACTAGTCGGTATATTGTTGTTTTATCCGGCACAGGGGAATCGGGAAATTGGCGACGGAACTTACGGCGACACCTTCTCCACAAAGACTTATTTTTTTGCGAAAGTATTACAAATAAAAGTGCGTTGTTCTGTGCTGTACCTCCATGACACAACTTATATACTCGGCACTCAGCACAAAACTGCAAACTGCTTTCTGCAATATTCTGTTGTGCGGCATCTCGTAGTCCGAGAATATTCTCTCCATTGTTGCACACGTCTGAGTAAATTGGCGGACTCATTATTACTGCGCACAAGAACGGTAAAAAAATTATGAATTATTGCTAGATTTCTGTTAATCATTCAATTAAATCTTGTGAACTAATTCATATATATACTTTGCGCGGGATCTAGTCCGAGAATAAAAGAGCCATAAACCCGGGAGCAGGTAATGCACTCCGGCGACTAGTTTTCTGCAGCTTCGGTGGCGTTTCGTCTCGTCCACCCGGTATATGCTATATGTATTCTCTTATGACTAACGTCTGAATTCAATCTACAAGCATATTATTTCAATTAAGTCATTCGCTCATGTACAGTAGTGGCAAAAAAACCGGACCGACTCTTGTAGCTGATTTCAGAGTCACAGATTCAAATTTTGCTAGTCACAAAACACATCCATCTTATATAATTAATTGTAACAATGAATTTATTGCATTTGTTCGATTCTTACCATCTTTTGTTTCCTTCAGTGACTCAAACTTACAGACGAAAAAACTTTGAGGGTTTTATTTTCATCTGCATCAATATTACATTTCTACCTCTATTCGGCAAAGATAACTGCGTATTTTTACATTAAATAGCAGTACATACCTCTGGCTTCACTATCCATATTGAAATTACCACAGTTTGACACAATACACAGCACAGGATTCTTTTGTATCAGCTACAAGGGTCTGTCCGGTTTTTATTGCCACTACTGTACACCGCTGTGATGGTATCAGACAAAACTTCTCAATTTGTGTCATCGCATGAATTATTATTTGACTCCATTACTGTGGCCTGGAATATTCAGTTACATTACTAATTCATACTAATTGCGTAAAGTGGTACTTAATTATAGGCCTACGGCGTTCATAATTATATTAGATCGAGTTTTTCCACTGACATCATAAACATTCCTACGCTTACATTGGCAGAGTACCAAATATTTTATTACCACTTTTCCATTCCTATTACTCTAACCGGATCGATATGCACACGTCGGTAGTATTTTAATTTTCGCTATTGTCTTCTGTTTGATCGCAGTGTAATCGAATATTTTTCTAGCATTTAATTTTATGTTATTTTCAGTTATTACGAGAGAGAATACATACAAAGGTTAGGCATCAGCATGTTATTCAGAAAATGCAATAGATAAAAAATAAAACAATATTATATCATTGCTGAAATTTCTCTTGAAAAAAATGTTGAACCGATCACCTTATACTCTCATGAGATGGAATCGAGCTTTTGGCCTCAAACTATAATGGCTGATAAGGATGATAATGATGATGATGTCCATTATGATGATTACAATCACGGTGATGGTGTTGACGATGGTGACTTAAATGTCAGAGGAATAGATGAGGATCGAACAATAGGCTATTAGATAGAACGAATCCAGAAGCCGGAGTCTAGCAAGTGAATGGATACATAATAGTACATTATGCAACAAGCCTATAATGATAGTAATTAAGACGCAAGTATGGATATTTATGAAACGAGCGCAAGCGAGTTTCATAATATTCATACGAGCGTCTTAATTACCATTATAGGCAAGTTTCATACGACTTTTTATGCTCGACCATATTTCTAACTTGAAATTATTCAGATGTATACATTTTATTTGTATCTGACAAGATAGGAAGTGATCTTGTTCTAGGTCGTGAATTGTGAGATGCGCGCAGACGCAAAAGTATTGCTTTTTTCCGAGGAACAATAATGTCATTGACCTTGATGTAATCCCGTTAAACTTGAAATAACCTTGATTATTGAAGTCGACATTGAAAAACGAGATAACAAATTGAATTTATTTTAATATTATATACAATTAACGCTATTTATTATAGTAACAGAACATAACCTTCTGCGACAGTATTGGATTTCCAGCCTCCGTGACTTTTCGCTAATTTTCTTTCGATTGCATATCCGAGAATAATCGATACTTGCGGTTTTATAACGGTACAAAGCTGACTTGTCATTGGCTGAACACCTGTAAGCTGAGTTGTCATTGGCTGAACACCTGTACCTTAATGACATGCATTAAAGTACTGCTACCAGGTGTATAATTACTACATTTCGGCATGGTCGAGCATAAAATAATTTTTAAGAGTAAAGTGAGTGAACGAACGATGAAATTAATGCAGCGGTGACCAAACTGGGTATCGTGATTACATCGTGTAATCGGAGACATTCATACTGGTAAGGGGAGTTTCCTGTACATTGCTCCCTGTCTCGCTCAAGTACTGAAGGTAAGCAGTGTCGGTACCATGTCGCTATACATACCCTCTGTCTCTATGAGCAGGAACAGTAGGTTTCATACAGAATGGGAAGAGGAATTTATTCACTGTTCTGTCGGAGAAAATGTAGGCCTAATATGTTGCTTTGCTCAACGGTTCAATTAGTAGTAGTGTATAGAAGCGACATTACAGGGTATTACGCTGAATACACAGGCATAACCGGTATTATTATTATTATTATTATTATTATTATTGTTATTATTATTTATATTATTATTTATATTATTATTATTATTATTATTATTATTATTATTTATCAGCAAGTGTTATCATAATTCTTACATACGCCTACGTGCCTGAATATATAGGCCTACATCTTTCCTTGAAGGATAATTACTACGCTATATCTCAATTCTAATTTTTTTTATCTTTTGATAACTATTATCAGTTATTTACTAGTTATTGATTTAATAATAATAATAATAATAATAATAATAATAATAATAATAATAATATAAACTGTTTCAATATTACGTGCTACTGTAGTAATGAATCGGGTCTATTAAACTCCAACAACTGAAATCGGCATTAAATCATCGTCATGAAGAGAAAGATGACATAAATAAATATAAGGGTAAGTACACGTTGGAGCGACGATAAACGATAAAAGAAGCAGCGATGCTATATCAGAGAGAATTGAAGAATGCATTGTCATTGAGGTGTGCATATTGGAGTAACGATAAAAGCGAAGGTACACGATAAAAGCGACGAAAAAGAAAAGTTCCATTTTCTTCGCTCTTGTCGTTCATATGATCTCTGATTAAGATAACATTAATCTGTATAATTACCGGTGGTTATCAATATATCCGAATATTAATATATTTATTATTATTTCGGCATATTAAATTAATTGTTGTAGATATTAGCAAATTGATCAGTTGTGTATTTATTCGTGATACATTATGTGATCACAATAACCAATCACAGCACAACGAATTTGTACTACCTTTGGGATGAGAAACGGGTTCAATTTTGTACGTATTTGTATTAAACTTGAACTTAGCAGCTGATATTTCCTATATATCTTCTTTCATTAAGTGGATGTATAGAATATCTTCTACTGATAAATCAAAATGTTCGCTTCCCGCGTCCTCGTCGCTCCGATATGAACACTAGATTCTTTGATAATACCAAAGAGTCGCTAGGTCATTTCTTTTATCGTTTATCGTTGCTCCAACGTGTACCTACCCTAAGGAAGCTAGCTATCAAGTGGAGATTTATGACTGTATTCATGAGGAATATTTTGAAAAAGGAAGAAAGTCTGTATATATTTTTATTGGTTCTTGATGACAGTAGTGACATCACTAATACAGAAAAGCTTGCGATTTTTATTCACGGCGTTGATGAACTCAATGCTAGTGCACGAACCACCACTGGTTGTAGTTTTCATGCCATGTACCTCTCCCCCATTTCTTTACTTCATAGACTGTCTCTCGCGTGTAATCACTGCCGTTCGAGTTTTGGTCACATCTGAATTAATGCATGAGACTGTGACGTATTGGGGTCCCATTCCCCAGTAAAGGTCCATAAACCTTGGATAATGGCCAAGATAACCTTGTTGAATAGTAGGTGAATAATTAGACAATTTCTTCGCCTAAACAAAGAACAATTTATTAAACAAAAAATAAATTAAATGATTTAAATTATGAAAAAATAAATGAATATAAAAAACACACGCACGCACGCACACACACACACAAAATAAATATTCCAATCATGGGATAAAACGGAAGATTTTTCTACCATTATAACCGTCAGACCCAAGCAGGGGTCAAAACTAAAATTTACATATAAATATACATCTCAAAATATCCAACTTGCCCAAGGCGCAATGCAATGAGAGAGAGAAAACGGGGAATTAAATAACTCACTCTCGATCACTATACATAAAAGAAACCCACTTATAAAACAACCATAGATAGCATACGCTACATGAATAGCAGAACATGAACGCATATGTAATGAGTAACGAGGAATAAAATGTCGAAAATGTACTTCTTAACGATTGAACAAAAGAATGTACTATCAACGTACGGAGTAGGGGAGAAGTGGGTACAGTGAGATAGGGAGAACAGTGAGACATTTTTGATTACATGGTAAATTTTGATGTTGAAATGTTTGTAACAGTGGAGTTGTATGTTGCATGAGTAAAGTAACAGTACTTTCTTACTCGATTTGATTCTAGTTATAAAGGTGAATGATGAAAAAATAATTCGTAATTTTTCACTCTAGAAGTAAAATTTTGGCTTGTGTTTAATGAAGGTTATATTGGATATACAAATTAAATAGAAATATGAATGTTTTGTTACCTAATACTATGGTATTTGACGTTATGTTTTGCAAAGTTTCGTCTTTCTTGTTTTGATTTTGAAGTGATGGTGCCATTTTTAAACGAACTATGCGTAAAGGGAACAGTGAGACATGACATTGATGGGTACACTGAGACGTCTCACTATTCCAATTTACCAATGATTTGCAAAATTAAACTGTAATTATATTACATTTACTGGTAACTAATATTAAGAATGAACATACTAGTAACCAATTTATGAACTATAGCTTAAAATAATGGATACATTACATTTTAATGGTTTGTTAAATAAAAAATTATTCACAAAATTTAAAAAATATATTAAAAAATAATAAAGAATTAAATAAAATTCTTATAATTATAAGCTTTGTTGTCACCAAAAATTCATTTTATTTTTTAGCAAAAGTTTGAAAAGTCATGGAAAATACACTTTTCCAAATGTTCCAGATGTTTCAATGGTTTCGAAGTCAGACATCAAAATGATTCTAAATAAGTCTACAGAACATGGCAAGATAAAGAGACAGTAAGTTTTCTTTTCTTTTGAAATAAATGTAAATCATTTCAATGTCCGTTAATAGACACTGGTGTCTCACTGAGCCCTCCTGAATGGGAACAGTGAGACTTTTTCTTTTTTTACAAACACGCATTGTATATTATGTCCTTTAACTATTAACATTTCTGTTTATGTATTATTGTACTCCATGTTTTAATGTATATTTCTGTTGCACTTGATTTTAAAAATACTTGAAATTTCACTTGCATACATATGTCTTAATATTTTGTGTCTCACTGTACCCACTACTCCCCTATATAATGAAGTATTACCCGTGAGGTGGGGTGGGATTGCGAGAGTACAGTGGGTTACGTTCCAAACTTCAATCTGGTGACTAGGTGATCCTGGGCCATGGTCTGCTTATAACTATGTTGAAAAACATTGGTCACGTACCTGCACACCACGGACGATCAGCTTTTCCCCTAACTGCTATCCATATTTTTACTTGGTTACTTAACGACGCTGTATCAACTACTACAGTTTCTATCAAAATAGTCGTATTTACCACAATTCAGTCTTTACTTTTCACTTTTCCACTCGCTATAAAATACAGTAAACTATAATGTTTTTATTGGTTCCATTACGATGCTAATGTTTTTGCAATAGTTAGTACACTATGCACTTGCACGAGAAAAATAAGTGAACTCTACAGTAGCTGCACAGAAATTAACCCATACACCCCTTTTTTTTCCTTATTCGGATGACGTGAATATGCTATGAGAAAATCCACAAACTATTAGGGAAAACACAGAAAGTTTACTTGAAGCAAGTAAAGAGATAGATTTCGAAGTAAATCCCGAAAGGACAAAGTATATTATTATGTCTCGTGACCAGAAAAGAGCACGTAATGGAAATATAAAAACTGGAAATTTATTCTTTGAAGATATTGAAAAGTTCAAATACCTTTGAGGAACAGTAACAAATATAAATGACACTCGGGAGGAACATCCTTGTTATTATTCGGTTGAGAAGCTTTTTTTATCCAATCTGCTCTCAAAAAACCTGAAAGTAAGAATTTATAGAACAGTTATATTACCTGTTGTTCTGTATGGTTGTGGAACTTGGATTCTCACTTTGAGAGAGGAACAGAGGTTAAGGATGTTCGAGAATAAGGTGCTCAAGAAAATATTTGGGGTTAAGAGGGATGAAGTTACAAGAGAATGGAGAAAGTTGCACAACGTAGAGCTGTACGCATTATAATCCTCACCTGACATAATTAGAAATATTAAATCCAGACGTTTGAGATGCGCAGGGCATGTAGCACGTTATGAGCGAAACCAGAAATGCATATAGTGTTAGTTGGAAGGCCAGACAGAAAAAGCCCTTTGGGAAGGCCGAGACGTAGATAGGAAGATAATATAAAAATGGATTTGAGGGAGGTGGGATGTGATGGCAGAGACTGGATTAATCTTGGTCAGGATAGGGACCGATGACGGGCTTATGTGAGAATGGCAATGAACCTCAGGGTTCCTTAAAAGCAATTTGTAAGTAAGTTAGTAACAAATCGACTTGCCTGGTTAACAGCGCAGAATGTTTTGAACGACCAAGCTATCTAGACAGAACAGTACATCTGAACGATTGAAAGAATTAGTTTACTGTACGTATAAACGATTTACCGAATGTACGTGTGAATAATTGAAGATTGTACTCGTAAGTTTGGACGATAGAAGAAAGACAGTTCTAACCATTAAATAAATTGAGTATAGATATGCACCAAAGAGTTAATGAGCACGCGATAGTTTATGAATTACTTTCCGAACTGGCGAAAAATTGAGTAGTTGAATAATTAAGCATGAGAGAATAAAATAAATCATTTACTGACACCACTACAGTGTATATCTAGCCTTTGATATGTAAACAAACTATCCATATTAATTAAAACTGTGCTAAATTGCAAATCTGTGAACTCGTAACCCAGAGCACTTTTACAATTCACATCACTGCATTATCTACTTCCTCAAAGGAATATTTGTGTGGTACTCTACCACGCCCAGAGCACTGAAGTCTTTGTATGGCGATCACTCTGTATGCAGCATACACGTTCTGAGGTGAAATGTGAACAAACATACGAAGTTGCACAGAAAAAATGTAATTTTAGCATATTACAGTCATACTTACAAAAGGGCCAGCAATACAACTTACGTAATCTCACATTTGTAATTATCCTCTAATTTTAGACAACATTTTTCTGTGTCCTTCTCTACCCGAACCACACCCTCGCGAAGAGAAATTTGCGTGCCACTAGCTACATTTTCTCTGTAACGAAACCACGGTTTGTTTGGTAATGAATAAAGATCCTATTTTACCGTGAATATGTCTTAAATTTCGATATAAAGATTTGCTTAATTTTGGTGTTTTTTTTTTCGAACTAAAACATAAATGCGATGTTGTTTCACATTAAAAAAATACCGTAAATTTCTAACTGTCGCATTGCAAAATACAACAGTGTGTATTCTTACAAAGGCTAGAAGTCTGTTTTATCAACAGTAATCTCGCTAGAGGTTTTGATTTATCTAGAGAAAATCAAAACTCGAGTGGGATTTAACTGACTATTACACGATTAGAAGAAAGTATATAAAAATTAGAAGTAACGACGTACTCCAATACAATAAAATATTAATTGACTTATGAAAATACAACTGTCTTCAAATGTATTATTGTACCATCTCAACATTACAAATATTACGCTAGATGCATGCTAGATGGCAGTAGTGAGTTATGATTACTAGCAATGCCTTCTCGTCGAGAAGTTCTCGATCTATATCACGATGGCAGTGTTACTAGTCAAGAAGGCTTTGTTGATTCAGTTTCATTTTTATTAAAAAAGTTGTATTCCACTTCAATTATCCGAATCCCAGTAATCAACGTCACTTGACAGATGATTTTCAATAAATCTTAATATTAAACATTCTCTGATACGTGACTATCCATAATATCATATAGCAGAAGCTATAACATAACCTAAATAATGTGCACAAGTGTTAGAAAAGTTTTAATTAACGACGATGACATAAAAAATAAACATGAATAATTTTGAGAGGAATAATTATTGCATGTACCTACAATTTTCAAATTTGAATGTGGTTGGTGGTTCAATTGATGTTATATTGGACGTGTGCGTAATAGAAGTGGAACTCGTTGATGTAGGCCTACATGGTGTATTCAACTTATTCAGGATTTCCGAATGGTGCTCTTCATTTATTTGTAAATAGGATTTCAGAAGATGCTTAGGTGTGATCAGTGATTTTTATTAATTCTTGTTCTTGAATGCCAATGCGAGTCATATTTGAAACGGCTGTGCATCGACTGGAGTGGTTTGTAATTTTCTATTTTTTTTTATGTCCAGACCAGCGCAGTTTCAAATGTTGGCAAACAAAGAAACAAATGCTAGGGACGCGATAAAATTAAACAAATGCTAGGGACGCAATAAAATTAAACAAATGCTAGGGACGCGATAAAATTAAACAAATGCTAGGGACGCGATAAAATTGTGCGATAAGCAGCCATGATTGGTTGAAATACGTCCTTTCACAATATAAATTAAACTTAAACCTAATAACATAAAATTTAAACGCGTAAAATTACTGGGATGTACGCATTTGCTATGAAAGACGCAAAGGTAAGTACTAGCCAATCAGAAAAGAGAACAAGTGAAAGGATTATTAATTAGAACTAAAAAATTAATCTTTACATAAGTGAAAGGATGACAGCTGAGTCAAAATGGCTGCTTGTATCGTTCTCGTAACATTCTTGACTGACAAACATCAACTGTAATAAAATGCACTATTTCTTCATGAAACAAAAATTAAAATTACAAAGTATTTTTTGATTCAACGATATTTAAGACAGACGCAGCAATAAACATAAATAACTAAAACGTTGCAAAACAAAATATGTTATATCCCTACCATAATACAATTTGTTCATTAAAATTAATACAAAACAAATTTTTTTACTTATCTTCGCAGTTAAATTCACATTAAATTGATTCCCAAACATTAGCTTTTAACGGTACTTCTTTGTATGAGTTGATTTTCTTGTCATGTCATAAATCGTAAATAACATTTCATCCAACGGCCCCATTGTGCAACTGCAATGAGCCAACAAGACTGCAAAGAAGAACTAAAGACAATCAAATACATAGCACAAGAAAAAGGATACAACCCTAACATAATAGACAACATAATAAGAAAGACAAAACATAAGAATAGAAGACAAACACAAGAACACAAAAAACACATCATAACTAACATAAGAAAATAAAAACACACACACAAGATTGCGACCTCATTCAAGAAATTAAATTAGAACATCGCATACAGAACAAATAATACTCTACAAAAACATCTCAACATACAAACAAAACAATCAAACAAATACAATCACACAGGCATATACAAACTCAAATGCAACATCTGCAACAACTTCTACATAGGACAGACAGGCAGATCATTTCAAACACGTTACAAAGAACACATCACAGTCATAACAAAATTACAAAACACTTCCACATATGCAGAACACACCACAAATGCTAACCACACATACAGATAGGTACATAAACACAGATGTGGAAATTCTACATATCCAACCAAAAAACCAGTAACTAAACACACTAGAACAATACGAAATATTTAGACACACAAAAACACACTCAAATGAAATTCTCAACACACAACTCAATTTCAGAACACACATTCTCTTTGACTCCACATTACACTACACAAACACACCCCACAGCAAACGCAAATAAAAGGCGCCAAGACCAGCAACAACCAGTTCTGAAGATGGCCCATAACAGGCTGAAACTTGTTAACCAGGTACTGTAATATTTAACACGCGAAAGGTATATAATACATATACCGAAGTTTAATTTAACGTTTACGTTTACGTGTTCCATTGCGAACGGTTCCATTATATTACATAGCATTTAGCCTTTATGTTTACGTTTAATTTTCATTATGAATAGATGTTATATTTTATTTAACGACGCTCGCAACTGCAGAGGTTATATCAGCGTCGCCGGATGTGCCGGAATTTTGTCCCGCAGGAGTTCTTTTACATGCCAGTAAATCTACTGACATGAGCCTGTCGCATTTAAACACATTTAAATGCTATCGACCTGTCCCGGGATCGTACCCGCAACCTTGGGCATAGAAGGCCAGCGCTATACCAACTCGCCAACCAGGTCGATTTGTGAATAGATCTTTACATGTTGTCTAGAGAAATTTGTGAAACAATCTCCCAATCTGTGTGTGAATAATATAAACTAAGAGGCATAACACAAAATTCAGAGTGTTTCTACTTAATATTGAAAAATAAAGTCACTCAAATACGGTTTAGATATTACATTCAAAATTCCGTATTCAAATAGGGTTTCAACATTAAATTCATTGTTTTGGCTGTAATAAGGCAAAGCTCCAATTACAAGAGACAGTACAAAATTATAGTTAATTCATCTGTTCTAACTTTCCTGAGCAAAATTATATTATTATGTCTGATTTCATCTCTTTCAATCTTTCCTCACCATTGTAAAAGTAGTACACAAACTAATAGTCGCAGAGCACAAGAACCCCCATCCAATTATTTTTTTTTTTCAAATAAAAATCAGTTAAATTTTAATCCATTGCAGTACACAAGGAGTCATAGAGAGAACTCCCTTTATCTGTATACTAAAATGTCTTTTAACTGTTAGTTAGGTCTCCACGGATTCCACCGACCAAGATATCGTGGTAGACTCTTGGGACGTTTACAAGATTCCTCGTACTTATCCACAACGCTGTTAAGGCTCGCAGACGTGTCTGGAGCTCCTAGGGGACAAATGTTCTACTTCTAAGTTCCTTCCTCCGTCTCTTTCTAGCTGCGGCACTGATTGATACGCTAGCGATTTCCAAGCATTTAAGGCGCAACTACACATTACACAGTATGTTAGAAGTGAGTTGTACAGATACGGAATTAAAATTTGGAGCGAGTCTTGATGGGAGTCCACACGTATGTAGACAACAATTTCGCACGACTGTCCAACAAGTAGCATATATAAAGGGGCTCTTGTTTACAGTACATGTGCAGTGTGTTGTAAGCGAAATTTATACAATAAGGGAGCTCCAAATTTTATTTCTGTATCTGTACATTTGAAATCATAATGAGAAATTTCCACAACACATATGTACTATTTTTTTAAACTGATTGACAATAAAATTAACCTCGGCTGTAATTTCGGCAATGCTAAGATGCAGCTTGAAAAGTCATAATGTGGAAGTCTCGCTTTAGAGTCCAATCCCGTTTGGCGGTATATCCTTTGTTACTGTGTTGTACCGTACTGCGTTATTGTAGAGTACGTGACTTCTGAGCAGACCACATACGTTTTCCTGCAGCCGTTTAGAGAAAGAAAACACAATTTCATAGAAATAAGTATTGGAAAAGATACAACGATTGTTGAGCTATTTTTAAACGTATATTACACCAAAATTGAGACATTTTTCGTACTATAGAATCAACTTTTGTACCTCTGTGTCGTAGAAGTCTGCCGCCTGGGATCGGAACCAGTGTGTGACTCAACGTTTACTGATATGTCTGCATTTTAACAAATAGAATTTCAGTAAGTCAATCAATATTTTAGTGTATTAGAGTATTTTATTTCTTCTAATCTTTATATACTTTCTTCTAGTCGTGTAATAGTCAATTAAATCCCACTCGAGTTTTGATTTTCTCTATATTATTGCGATAAAACAGACTTCTAGTCTTTGTAAGAATACACAATGTTGTATTTTGCAATACGACATTCAGGAATTTACGGTATTTTTAATGTGAAACAACATCGCATTTATGTTTTAGTTTAAAAAAACACCAAAATTAAAAAAATCTTTATAGTGAAATTTAAGACATATTCACGGTAAAATAGGATCTTTATTCATTACCAAACAAACCATGGTTTCGTTACAGAGAATATAGTGGCACGCAAATCTCTCTTCGCGAGGGTGTGGTTCGGCTAGAGGACACAGAAAAATGTAGTCTAAAATTAGAGGATAATTACAAACTATATAACAAACTGTTATTGTTCAATGTATAATTATATATTAATGCATACGCTTACACATAATATGTTCTCTAAATATACAATTTTGTTAATGAAAGTTCATTTGCTTTAAGCACAATGTGCCCATAAAAATGAGATAGTTAAGAGTTTCTCTACAATAGTATATTACTGTTATATTATCACTCAACTTTTGTATATCCTGTTTTAGCACTAAATACTTATATTATAATTAAACATATCGCATCCGTTATACTATTAACATAACATACAATTAAGAGCCATTTAGGCCTGTGAATTTGATATACTTTGACTCGGTTATGCCTTAATGTAATTATAATTTTGTATGTTCATTCTAATATTTCGTTCAATTGTACACAATAATTGAATTATCTACACACATTATATTATCACTCTATTATGATGCACTCCTTTGAACATGTCGTCATATTTTTTTTATAATTGGTTTTAGATATTTGATGTTGTACACACCATTGGACCTCATGATGCCCCTAGGAGGGTGAAAACGTTTGTAGAACAATACGACAAAAGTAAATATATAAAACACTTAGTTAATTTGTTTTATATTTTGCGTTAACCCATATAGTGATACACAGGAACATTAGTATTGGGCTTAGCTGACCATATCAAAATGAATTGTAAATTATTCATAATAAGTTATATTTGGATTAAAAATAAATATAATATTCTCATTAAATCATTTTCCAGTCATTAAAACAGACGATTTTCTAACTACAAAGACTTTCTAAAGATAAATAACATTATTATTTTGTTTCTTTCCTTGTACGCTTACTTTGCATTAAATCATATTCACTTTCTAAATACAGTCGAAACCAGTGAGTGGATTTATACTGATCATAAGCTTTTTTTTATAGAAAATACCGAAACACGGGGCTATATTTTTTTATTTTATTTTGTTATTTTACGACGCTGTATCAACATCTAGGTTATTTAACGTCTGAATGAAATGAAGGTGATAAAGCCGGTGAAATGAGTCTGGGGTCCAGCACCGAAAGTTACCGGGCATTTGCTCGTATTGGGTTAAGGGAAAACCCCGGAAAAAAACCTCAACCAGGTAACTTGCCCCGACCGGGATTCGAACCCGGGCCACCTGGTTTCACCTGGCTGACCGTTACTCCACAGGTGTGGACTCGGGGCTATACGAAAGAGGAAAAGTGCAAACTGAACCACCGAGAATTGAGCCAAAAACGGAAATAGTAGACTGGAACGAGTGCCAGAATGCGAGGCAAGGAAAAAATCATTAATTTTCTAATATATTTTCTGCAGTTCAATTACGAAATGTCAACGATTTAGTTAATGTTCCTACACCGCCAACAATCGACGAGTGGAATGAAATACTGCCATGGCCAGTTAACTAGGAAGCTCTCAGTGTGGGTATAAGGATAAGCATTTGATTGCTACACATTTATAGCTCAAGAATTTTAATTGGTACTGGGCTCAGTCTTCCTTCATTATACCGTACAAAATATTGTAGATTAAATTTAGAGAACTGACCTCTAACGATAATGTATTTTCGATGCATATTTTTCTTCGAATTGGAATATATGGCGTAATGTGAAGATACGTTTAATTGATATCGAAAGGCAAGAGATTGAACTCCAATGTCCGGAAAAGTCCTCACTGCATTTACAATCAGATCTCATGCTTAACTGGGGGAGATGTGACTACAGTGCATTGGATTTTAGAGAAAATTATGATAATATAAAATCTGTATGTATAATATTACTCAATAAATCCATCTATCTATCTAAATTCTTGTAACAAAGACAGCAGAGCAGGTTTAGCGTGGCTAAGATTGGGGGCATGGAAGGGTAATAAAATTGTCAGAGAAGAAGAAGAGCGCCTTTGTTCACTGTGCGGAGAAAAGGACTTCTGGACACATATTTTATTTTATTTTATTGCATTGTGTCGAATTGGAACATATCCGGAAAAAAATATCTACCACCCTCGATGCTAAGTCAGAATAGGAGTTCACTTGTATGTCTTGACCTCATGGGGAATAGAGAATGGGAACAAAAGACTAGATTGTTCCTTTTGAAGGCGAGACAGATTAGAATTTCAGCTGTTGAAGTTTATGATGCGAACTGACGAAGGGATATTCAATTATACACTTTTATGCCTGGTTAGGTTAGGATATAATGTGTTTTGTCTGTGCCATTTTTATTTTAATCTGTGTGTTCTTTCAGAGAGTGGTTGGATCTAACTATAGGTGAGGGGGCTGAAACCTACAAATTAGGAATTGTTTTCATACAGCACGTAAGGTCAGAAGACCCGTGCATGGGATTTAAGAGAAAAATGTGTTAATACAGTACATCTGTATGTGTAATATTGCTCAATAAATAGGCCTACATCTATCAATCTACAAGTTTTATCACCTGGCTCTTGTTAAATTTTGTTACGAGATGAAGGTGGTATAAGGAATAGTGAAACTCTACTTCCATAAAAAAAAGGTAAAATGTAAAGGTATCCCCGTAACATGCCATGAAGGCACTTGGGGGGCATGGAGATAGAGCCCCATGCTTTCCATGACTTCGGCACTAGAATGAGGTGGTGTGGTCGGCACCACGCTCTGACCGCCTTTTACCCCCGGGAAAGACCCGGTACTCAATTTTATAGAAGGCTGATTGAACCTTGGGGCCGTTCTGAAAGTTTGGCAACGAGAAAAAATCCTGTCACCACCTGGGATCGAACCCCGGACCTTCCAGTCTGTAGCCAGCTGCTCTACTTCCATACTGACCAAAAGTAAATGACCTTCATACAAAAGTATTTCAAGAGGGTTGTTATCACCAAGCACGAGGAAATTCGGTGCTTGAGGAATAAATAAGCGAGACTGCCTGCCAGTGGTATGCGAAAATGAGTACCGAGCTTGGGAGTTTAGACTTCCAGTTCAGACGTAATTTTCGTAAGATTAACTAAAAAATTCCACCCT